>NW_012267223.1:16441643-16472659 GCF_000151885.1 Dipodomys ordii
GCCTTGCATGCCTGAGGCCCTGGGTTCGATTCCTCAGCACCACATAAGCAAAAAGAAAAAAGCCAGAAGTGGCGCTGTGGCTCAAGTGGTACAGCACTAGCCTTGAGCTGAAGAGCTGAGGGACAGTGCCCAGGCCCAGAGTTCAGGCCCCACAACCGGACCCCCCCCCAAAAAAAGAAATGTATTCATTATCTTGCCCATGTAATTGTAACCCCTCTGTATGGTATTTTCACAATTTAAAAAATGTGGTATATATACACAATGGAATTTTATGCTTCTATCAGAAAAAATGACATTGCCCCTTTCACCAGGAAATGGAAAGACTTAGAAAATATGTTAAATGAAGTAAGCCAGACCCAAAGAAACATAGGCTCCATGGTTTCCCTCATTTATAATAATTAATATATGTCTAGGATAGTCCTAGAAGAGGATCATAATAGCTCAATAGCTATGTACATGTGACCACATAAAATGATGCTAATTGAGATTAACTGCAAGAAATGGAAACAACAAGTCTTTTTTTGTTTGTTGACCTTGTTGTCATCAAGGTACTCTATCTAGTTCTTTCTTTATTTCATTGGTTTACTTTCTCCATTGGTTTATTCCTAGTAATCACTGTCTTTGATTCTGGTACCCTGCATCTTGTATAAACATTTATCTTATTTGGGGAAGGGAAGGGGAATAACAAAATGCTGAAACAAGGACAAAGGATGACCCAATCAACAATGATACTCACAAGAGACTGTTAGAAATGAGCTTTACAACTTCAGAGGTGGGGGTGGGAAGGAAGGAAGAGAAGGGATAGTGGGAGAAAAACAAAGGAGTGGGTAACAATGTTTGACAAGAAATGTACTCATTACCTTACTCGTGTAACTGTAACCCCTCTGTACAGCATCTTTACAATAGAATTTAAAATTAATTAATTAATTGATAAAATAATAAAAAATACTTCCCAGAAAAGAAATAAATAAAGTACTTAGACCATATTCACCCTTCTTCACCCTCTCAGTTCAACCTCCCCTCTTTCCAGTAGTACCCAAAAGACAGACAGGCCTTGTCTCACATTCCTGCCACTCCTCTTCTACAGTATATACTGATTGTTCCAAGGGGTTCCACCATGGTATATAACACATGTGTATACAATACTTTAATCAGCTTAACCTTTCACTTATGCCCACTTTCCCTATCTCTTCAACCTTCACCATTCAACAGTTCTCAGTGAGTTCCCCATCTTCATTCAGAGATGTAATATGTTCTGTTACTGTTCACCTCTACCATTCTCTTTTTCCTCTCCCATCCCTCTAATCCTCTCAGTTTTCCCTAAAATAGAAAATAGTACCACTATGTCTGTGGTGGGACAAAGGGTGAACTAATTCAGCAGTGATACTCACTAGATAATATGTTGGAAATGAACTACACAACTTTTGCAGGGGAGGGAAGTCAGTAGGAGAAAAACTCCAAGAGAATAAGGGAAGGGGTGATACTGTTCAAAAGGAAATGTACGCATGCCTGATTATGTAACTATAACCCCTCTGTGCACCACCTTTACAATAAAATCTTAAAAATAAAATAAAATAGTACCATTTTAAAATTAAAAACACAGAAGTGGCACTGTGATTCAAGTGGTAGAACACTACCTTTGAGCTGAAGAGCTGAGGGACAGCACCCAGGCCCAGAGTTCAAGCCCCACGACCAACAAAAAAAAAATTTTAATTAAATTAAATTAAATTAAAAATACATGAATTTAATGTGCTGAGGTAATACATAAATATAAATAGAGAAGAAAGTGCAACTCCCTTCCCCCAATTCTGATCTCATACCACATAGCTCACGTCATTTGGGGTGTGGAACTCTGACCCTCTTATTTATTCATTTATTCATTTATTTATTTATTTCTTGCACCAAAATAATTGGGGCAGTGGATAAGAGTTTTGGTTGAGAGGTTTGGTTTTAGTTACTTCTTTACTATTAAAAAATTTTAGTTTCTCTGTCGAATGTGAATACTAGCTTCGCTGTTTAGACCAGTCTGGGTTGGCAGGTATTAGTTCTCAGGGCTCGGATGGTACTTTCCCTGGCTTTCCTTGCGTTCAGTGTCTGTGTGGAGAGATCTGCAGTGATTCTGATTTTTTTTCCCATTGTAGTATAGCTCCTTCTTTGTTTTGTCATGTGCAAGATTGTTTATTGTTCAAATCTAGCATTTTTACTCTGATGTGCCTAGAAGTGTTCCTTCTGGTATCCTGTTTGTTAGGTATTCTATATGCTTCTGTTATGTAGGTAAGATTTTCTCTTTTAAAATTAGGGAAATTTTTCAATGATAATCTTATTGAATAAGTGTTGTATGCCTCTGTTCTGGTATTCCTCCTTCGTCAACCCTAATTATATGAAGGTTAAATTTCTTGGCACTGTCTGATTGTTCTTGGACTGCCCTTTGGTATATTTTGAGTGTTTTTCCATATCTGTGATTTTTTTTCCAGTTGCTGCATTTTGTCTTCAGTACCTCATATTCTATTTTCCATTCCATTCACTCTATTAACTATGGCTCCCATTGTGGTTTGCATGGAGGAAATTGAACCATTTATGATCTCTCAAAGTATTAATTTCGTCTTTTAACGAGGTGTGTACTACATCTATTTTTTGCGTGCATCTCTTGTTTGAAATCCTGGATCTCTTTTGATCATTCATTTCTTTATTCTTTAAATTTCTGATCCATTTCTTACATTAATTTTTTTTTTAAAGCAAAGGAGTCTTTATTGCAAGCTCAAGCTTGGTCCCCCCGCATACACAGCAGCAGCCGATGACGCTGAGAGGCCCCGAGCCCAGGGTTACAGCACTTTTTATACATTTTTTAGGGAAGGCAGGGGCTGTGCATACATTATAGCATCTTGCAACAAATCACTACACACCACGGGAAAATCATAAAGCAACTCTATAGTATGATTGGCACACTACAAAGCAGGATAGGACCAGAAACAGGTTGTTGGTTAGATCAAGGGGGCTGACATACTTTAAACTGGTTGGCTTGCCCCACAGGGGTGTCTCAAGAGGATACGTGCTAAACTGCAGGGTTTCTGGTTTAGATAATGGTCAGCAGAGGGGGGGGGCGCTCTTCTGGAATTTCAGATATCTCGATATCCTGCCTTAAGCAAACACCACCTATGGCTCCAAGAATTGTTTGTGCAAGGCTTTCTGTCATAAATTCCTAGCATTGGGGCTAAAGTGGGTCAAGGGTTAAGTTGCAGAGCTAAGATGGGGTCTTAAGTAACATGGAGTTTCTTGAGTCATTGCCTCTATCAACTCTTGGATGTAGCGTTTGTCTTCCATTTCATTTTTGCTTTCACTGGAGTTCTTCCCTGGGATGGCTGTTGGCCTTTGGGGACGGTTTTCTGTCTTGGCAGTTGATGAATCTTGTAACTTTTCACTGTGATTTTCTCATGAGGATTCAGGGATTATTGGAGATGAATCCCAAACTCTGACTGTTTTGGTCAATAGGTGGCTGCCTACGCATGGTTCTGGGTTGGTTCCTGGGTCAATTGTTGAAGCTTGCTCTCAGCCCTGGGCTGCCTGAGAGAGACTGCCTGGTCTCAGTTCTGTTGGAGGAGGGGCCAACATCCAGCTGCTAATCTGACCACATAGGGTTCACTCTTTTAGATTCTGGTGGGCAGACACACTCTATGCTGAGGCTTGTGCTCAGTTCCTGACTTTAGTCAGGGACAGGTGGTTTAGGCAGTTCAGGATTCTGCCTGGGACACAGGTGGGGCTCATTCAGCCACCTGCTGGAGCCCACAGGCAGTTCCCAACTTCAGCCAAGGACTTTTGGTTGCTTCTGAACTATTAAGAACTGAGCCCAGAACCTCACACTTAACTAAGCAAGTGCCGCCTAACACTTAAGCTATATGTCCAGATGGTTTGTTTTCACTGGGGTTTTTTTAGGTTTGGGTTTGGGGCCGGGCAGGGAGGATGGATTTAAAGATAAGGTCTCACTAACTTTGCATGTGCTGGCCTTGAACATTCAGCCCTCTTCCCTCTGTTCCCCAGTGACTGAGATTACAGGTATAAGCCACCTCCCCTAGTTCTGGATTAAGTTTTTGTAAGCTTCAAATGTTAAAATGTCCCACCGCCCCTTCCACAGCCTTCTGGAAATCCAAGGCCTTCCCCCAAGTTCTTCAAGTTTCAAAGATATACGTTCCAGTGACCTCTGCTGGCTTTGAATTCCTGCTCTTATCAAATTCTATCTCCTCATCCAGCCACTGGTGGCTGTAACCTGGAGGACTGGGGTTTAAAGCCAAGGAGGGGTGAGGCATGTTTGAGAGATTCATTTCCAATTAACCAGCAAAATGCAAGAGTGGAGGCGTATATGGTATGAGATCCAGAAAACAGGCAAAGGAGGCCCCTGGACATAAAGATTAGCATCAGTCAAAGGATTTCTTTAAAAGTCTCTGCAGGGGCCAAACGATCCCCTGGCCGAGAGTCGCCGCGGTTTCCTGCTTCCACAGTGCTTGTTGACCCCTCCACCTCTCCCATCCCAGCTGCCCACTCCGAGCCACCAACCTCCCCCCACCTCTTCACCGCGTCCTCGGACCACCCCCACCCCCCTGGGCCTCCGCCGGGGCCTAGCCGCCGCCATGACAACCGCATCCCCTTCGCAGGGGCGCCAGAACGACCATCAGGACTCGGAGGCCTCCATCAACCGCCAGACCAACCTGGAGCTCTACGCCTGCTAGGTCTACCTGCCCATGTCTTACTACTTTGACCGAGATGATGTGGCTTCGAAGACCTTTGGCGAGTATTTCCTTCACCAATCTGATGAGGAGAGAGAGCATGCAGAGAAACTGATGAAGCTGCAGAACCAGCGAGGTGGCCGCATCTTCCTGCAGGAGATCAAGAAACCCGACCGTGAAAGCGGGCTGAATGCGAACCAGTCACTGCTGGAACTGCACAGGCTGGCCACTGACAAAAATGACCCCCACTTGTGTGACTTCATTGAGACTCATTACCTGAATGAGCAGGTGAGATCCATCAAAGAATTGGGTGACCATGTCACCAACTTGTGCAAGATGGGAGCCCCTGAATCTGGCATGGCAGAGTATCTCTTTGACAAGCACACTCTGCCAGAAAGTGATAAGAGCTAAGCCTTGCGCTGATTCCCCCAAAGCCACACAGGACTTCTGGTCACCAGGGCAGTGCCTGCATGTTTGGGCTTATCATTACCTTTTCTATAAGTTGTACCAGAACATCCTAAATTCTTTTAATTTGTACCATTCCTTCAAATAAAGAAATTTGGTACCTAAAAAAAAAAAAGTCTCTGCAGGAAGACAAACTTGGACTGATGGAAAAATGTCTTTCCAGCCCCACCCACCAAGGCAGAAAACATCCCACAGGGCCTTCTGATGTAGTCTAGAAAGCAATTAGCAGAGCCATGGGCTTCCCAGCAGAAGCTGCATGCTGCCAGGCATGAAGGAACTCTTAGGAAAGGCAGCCCAGGGTCTTAGGAAAGGCACAACTGTTATGAGACATCTCTGGAGAAGATGTTCCCTGACGGGGCCTGGAGGCAGAATAGAGACCCCCAGTAAGTCTCTCCAGGCTTCTGTTTCAGAAGCCAGTGACTGACTGCCTCAATGTTCCCACTGCTCAACCACCTGCACACAGGCAGCTGGACACGCAGAGAGCGGTGGGGACTCAGACACTAGGATGTGGGCTGCTTGTCATAGAAAGGGGGGGATTTCTTCCTACACCCATGCTGGAGACAGCCCAGAACTCAGAGCTGGCTCCAAAGAGAGCCCATGCCACTCCCCTGCCATGGTTGTGACCAAGCCACTGGGTTCTTGCCCACTAGGACATTCAATGTTCAGAAGACTGGGCACAGCCCTATCCCTGTTTAAGTGTCCTCACCACAAGTGAGCCTCTAAGTCAGCAATTCTACCAGTGGAAATAGCTACAAATTGTCTCCTGGGGCTCAGCCAAGAGAAAGTGGCAGGCAGGGATAGGAAATGATCAAGTGGACAGAAACGTAAAACCCTGGTAACCAGATCAAGCAGCTAGCTGTGACTCCCTCTCTGTCTCCTGGAGAAAACCCACATTCCCCAGTACCTCCCATCATTCCTACCTACCAGAATATCCTGTCACGAAAGAATAGTTATCATTTGAGACATCCTTAGGAAGCAGGGAGCATGCAGGAACATAGCAGTGGGTTTCCAGAGCTCAGGTAAGGGTGCAGAGAAACCCGGGAGAAGCAAGCTTTGCATGTGAGCCAAGACTCGCCAGTCCCACATCTCCCCACCACTCCCATCCTGGTGCAACAATTCTGTCCTCAGTACTGAATAATAAAGGCTGTGAGTATGTCTGGGCAGATGGTGACCTCCCTCCCAGCCATCACACCTCCTGGGTATGTGAACCAAAGAAAGCCACAACTCTCACACCAAGCCCTAAGCTTTCAAATGGAACCAACAGGTACAAGGGCATGCATCGATATCACCACAATCGTGATAGTTCCGTGTATCCACATTTCCTTCTGCATCATCCACAGTGCTAAGTCTTCGATCTTCCTTACTTCCCACAGGAATCGTAGTTTTAATCCCCATTTTCCAAAGGAGGAAGTTGAACCTCAGAAACCTTACTTCACTCTCTCAAAATCACACAGCAAATGTGTTTAGGAACCACTCTTGCCGAGCCTGAAGATCTAGTCAAATCTGGTTGGTCTCCAAGGCTACCTCAGCGCCACCCCTATCCTCTGAGCTCCCCTGGCCTACAAGCTAGGTCCTCTCGCCAAGGCTTTCATCTCAATACCACTTGGTAAAATAGAGAACATGGAGGGTGGTGATACCAAGGTACAGGGGTCATTGAAGAGTAAACAGTTGGCAGGAGGGCATGTGCATCAGGCATCGGGGTTGGGGGGAGACGGGCTGGGAAGTTAAGGTAATTTTTTCCTTCCTTCCTTCCTTTTTTTTTGGGGGGGGGGGAGGTAGCAGTACTGAAAATTGAACCCAGAGCATTATACACACTAGACACATGCTTTACCACTTGAGCCATGTCCCAGTCCCCTTACCTTTATTTTTGCTCTTGAGCTAGGTTCTCATTACTTGGTCTATGCTGACCTTGAGCTGATCATCTTCCCACCTGTACCTCCTGAGTAGCTGGGATTTTAGACCTGCATCCCCACAGCTGAAAACTAACTTTGGAGAGAGGTGGAGCTCTGATAGGTGGTCACTGCTTCCCCAATCTTTAAGAGTGTCGGTGGGCAGGGGCTCGATGAAGGGAAGCCTCCATCTCCCTGACCTGCCTCCTTATTCAAACCTAAACTCATGTCCCCCATGGTTCTGCGCCATCTTCCTTCTCTCCCAAGCAGGAAATGTCTTTTTCGTAGGCCAGCGCCCCAGAAGGAGAGCTGATCCTTGTCTTCATAACTGCAACTGAGGCAGAGTAATTCAGCTCATCTCCTTCCTTTCTTTCAGCGTAATTAAGCTCATCTTTTTGGGTCTGAATACACCCAACTAAGTGCCAAAAAGGTTGCTAGGGAATTCCTTATTTGCTGAAGACAGAGTCTCTTTTAACTCTGCTGCCTTTCACTGCCCACATGCCCCAGTCCTAGCAGCTCAGTAATTCAATAGAAACGAAGCTAAACCAACAAGAAATGGGGCTGCCTGTCTATTTGAGATAAACACAATGAACTCACTTTGAGAACAAATTCAGGAGCACAGACCCAGCCATGAGTCATGCCTACTGATTAACTACTTCCCCCTCCCTCTCTCCAAAGCCTTCCCTGAGACCAGGAATGCTGAGCAGAAAAAGAACACAAATTCTGCAAACTCTGTGTGGTATTAGCCCATCTGCCCAGCCTTCTTTTGTCAGCTTAAAGAAACAACAACAGAATTTCTGGAAGTCTATAGCCAGTCGTACTTCTGTCTTAATTCCTCATTGTAAAGGGAAATAATAAAAGTGCCTGCCACGAAACATGGTTCCAAGGAACAAGTAAGTTAATATATGAAGTGCTTAGGAGCTACCTGGGCTATGGTGCTATATAAGTGTACCTTGCTATTATATCATTTGTTATAACTACTATTATTATCATTCTCTCTGCTCACAGTTATTTGGGGTCCCCAGAGACAGATAAGATCCAACACAGCACCATAACCCAAGCTTTCATGACTACAAGTATAATCAAAACCAATTTTGATTGATAACTTATGATGTATTGCCTTTAATCATTCCAACCATTCTCTATAGCTAGTATTATTATTATGTTTACTTTATAAAAAGAAAACTAAGGCTTAGGGACTTCAGGAAAGTTATTAGGATACCACAGACATCATATCTAAGATTTGACTTAAGTCTGTCTACTCTAGTGCCTAAATACAAGGGGATATTATATATATATTTATATATAATATCAGTGGCCTTGATGATTCTTCCAAGTATTCCTGGAAATATCTGAAACACAGAAATATTCTTATCACAAGTCCACATTTAGGATGGTCAACAGAAAAATCTTGGATGTTTATGGATCTGTGGTTGCACACAGTAAAAGCTGTTATTGCCTAACATTGCAAAAGAGGAAATCATGGAATTAGGGCTCTCATAATCAGCCAGAAGGCTGGGCTCCAGGTTGGGAACACTGTTGTGGGTGCAGAAGCTACTGGAAGCAGAAAGTCCAGGAACGGTCTTACTTCAGGAACAGCCGAGACAAGAGTAGACTGGATTGACGCCACACACTAACAACCTCTTCTGATTTTCCCAAGGGTCAAATTACAAGGAAAGCAGCATCTACTTAGCCTGGTTTGGGTCCAGCACTTGTTTATAGGGGGTGAGATTAAAGCCACTACCAGATTAAAGATACCAGATTAAAGATATTGGGTACTGTTATGAAGAAGAAATGGAGGCTGAGCTGCCCACAATCTTGAGGCTTCCCAAAGTGTACAATGGAAACGTGTGACAGACAATGGGGAAAAAAATGTCCTGGCCCAGAGTGAGTAATATTATCATGCAAAGACAGCACATGAATTCTGAAATGTTTGTGATTTGGCTAATCTACCCAGCCTTTCCCTACCTCTGGCAGAAAACCTTCGATTATGATTCTTTGGGCATGTCAAAACTAAATTAAAATCTTAAGCTATCAGACTACAAAGGACCATGAGAATTATAGCATCCACCTTCTTTCCCCTTGTTGTAGTCCTGGAAATGAAAGATAGTGACTTACCCAACATCTCACCACTGCTTAGTAGCAGAGTCCAGATGGAAACAAAGGGCTCTCGAAGCCCATCCAGGGCTTCTGCTCTGAAACGCTCAATGGTCACTTTACCATCCAGCATTGCCACAGAGCCAGCTCCAAGTCAGGGTCTGGATAAAGAAGGAGTAATTGACCACACTTTGTAAAGCCCTCCTCTGCTAAGGAGCCAGCCAGTGACCTCTGTAGAGAAGGCAGAGGACCAGAGCGGAAGAGGAAACTGAGCAAGACACAGGACACGTCGGGAGCAGTGGTAATGACAGGGGAGAGGAATTGCTGCTGGTCTCTTCCTTGCTCCATCCCCCTGCTAGGCTCATGTGGCCCTTCCTTTCTGTATCCTTTTCCCCTGAGGTGCTGATATGGAAAGTCTGGAGGACCCTGGGTGAGACACCCAGATATCTGACTCAGAGAAACATGGTCTTTGATGCCCACTGTGCTGCCATTGTATGGTGCTCTAATTTAGACTTGCCTCCCCCAGGGACAGAGGTAAAGGGAGACAGAGGGAGCTACATGTCCTCAGGCTCCCTCCAAAAATGTTAGTTTGGTCCAGTTCCAGCCTAGCTGGGGAAGGAGGGGATCTCAAGTAGAACAAGGAATGGACCACCCCCAATCCCCACTCTGTGTGCACACCACACCCACACCCCCCCCACACACACACCCTACTAAACTGGCATAGGCAAAGGGGAACTTTGAATGAGGCACAGTTAAGAATAAATGCAGCTCAGGGTTCAAGCCCTGAACATTCAGAATCACAGTAGCAGAAATGCCATTGAAAGGAAGCGAAGAGAATATTGGAGTTAACAAGCAGCCCCAGCAGAAAGCCAGGCAGGGTCACGGGGACTTCACTCATCCTTGTGAAAAATAGAAACCATATAAACATCAAGCTGTGCCAGCTCAGGTGTTAAACTCTCAGATTAAAAAGGAGAGGAAAAAAATACTGTGTGTGTTTTTTTAAGACAGAAAAAAAATGATAAAAATTTTGCAGTAGCATTAGAAAGGGAACTAAGAGGTCAGACAAACAAAGGGTAAGGAAGGAAGGGAAAGAAGAATAACGCCTCCACAGGTCACAGTACAGGGGAGTAGGAACCAATCTAACTGTGCAAATAAGCTCCCTGGAAACCAAGAGGCCCTTGCCCAGTACCAAGGCCTCCCCCCTCTGATCTCAGCCTGGACAGCACAGGTTGAAACCCTATGTGGGGAATAGGTTGCGTCTCCCACAGACACATACATGGCTGGGAAATCACCAAGCCCCAGCTTCTCCCCTACACCTCCACCTGCAGCCAGGGAGCAGTCTTCATACTGAGGACACCTCTCTGAGTCTTTGCTCTCCATTTTTCCTTCCTTCTGTACCCATCTCTTGGTTCATCCAGGAGTTATACACAATGCACCTCACATCTTGCAAATTCAATCTCCCTACATTGCTTACTAGCTTGCCAAGTTCTTCCTGTTTCAGAGTAATAGAACACCGACCACAAATCATGTTAATAAAATGCTAATGTAACTAACAAAGGGCAGGGCTTAGCCAAATACAGATGGTCCTGCTTGTTGCCACTCAGGCCTGTAATCCTAGCTACTTAGGAGGCTGAGATCAGAGGTTGCCATTTAAAGCTAGTCCAGACAGAAAAGTTGGTGAGACTCATCTCCAGTTAAAAAAAAAAAAAACAGAAGTGAAGCTGTGGCTCAAGTGGTAGAGCACCAGCTTTGAATGAAAAAGTTAAGGAACAATACCCATATTCAAAAAATAAAATAAAAGGCCATCTTCATTGTTAGTGAGGAGCCTACTATGTGTATGACAGAGGAAGGGGAGGGGGAGGGGAAGGTAGGGGAGAGGAAGAATATATGTAATTTTTTAATGGTCCCTGTCCTCAAGCAGAGGGGACAAAAAGAGCAAAACTGACCCCTGCAATTCAATGGAACAAACATATATTAATAAGTAAATCTAAGTAAATGATAAACTATGACTTGAAACTGCTCTGTGAATGTTAATGGATCCTTAAAATACAAGAGATTCTTGAAACTCTCTCTGAAAAGGAAATTAATAGCATAAAACTATCGAGATTATTTCAACAAAACTGGAGGAATACAATCATTATTTCACTCTTGTAATTGTAGTAGAAATATGTTTAAATATGTATAGTAAATGTTAAGTGTAAATACTAGCAGAATATAAATTCATATTACAAGTTGCAATTCACTGGAACAGGAGAAAAAAAGAAATAAAGAAATGTCATCAATTATTTTACAATTTAATTTTTGGTTTTACAAAAGACTTTCCTGCCCAGGCTGGCTTCAAACTATGATCCTGAGATCTTAGCCTCCTGAGTAGCTAGGATTACAGGTGTGAGCCACCAGCACCTGGCTTTTTTACTTTACAGATACAAATAAAGAAGGAACGCTTCCTAAATAACAGGAAGTACAATAAATTAGACATAAAATTAAATGGCAGGAATGAAAACAACCCAAATACCAAATCCATGTGAATGAGTTGAATCCTACTATGAAACAACAAATATCCTTAAAGTGGGGATCTGGAAAAAAATCCAGTTCTATATTACTTATAAAAGATTGGACATTAAGTCTTTAGCCCCCTTATTTCTTGGGCAGTTGTTTCTTTGAGGATTTGTTGTTGGGGGATTTAATTTTTTGAGGTCCAAGTATATTTTAGTTATGAGACCCTTGTCCATTGTATGGCTAGTGAAGATCTTCTCCCAATCTGTAGGCTTTCTATTGATCTTGCTAGCTATGTCCTTTGCTATGCAGAAGCTCTGCAACTTCAGGCAATCCCATTTGTCCAACCTTTCTTTGATTTGTTATGTTTCTGGGTCTCTATTAAGAAAATTTTGGCCTGCGCCAAGGAGACCTAGGGTTTCTCCTATTCCATCCTGTAATGTTTACAGAGTGCCTGCTTTGACTCCGAGGTCTTTGATCCATTTGGAGTTGATTCTGGTGCAGGGTGATATATAAGGATCTAGCTTTAGTTTTCTACAAGTAGTTAACCAATTTTGCCAGCACCATTTACTGAAGATGCTGTCTTTCTTCCATTCTATTTTTTTAGCTCCCTTATCAAAGATTAGATGGCTATAGGTCTGTAGGTTCATTTCTGGGTTGTCAATTCTTTAAAGACTTAAAGAGAAACTTCTCTGAAGAGGAAAGAAGGATGGCCAATAGACACATGAAGAAATGCTCAACCTCCCTATCCATAAAAGAAATGCAAATCAAAACAATATTGAGCTACCACCTCATTCCAGTTAGAATGGCTAAAATCAAGAAGTCTAAAAGCAACAGATGCTGGAGGGGATGTGGACAGAAGGGAACCTTACTGCATTGTTGGTGGGAGTGTAAACTTGTTCAACACTTTGGAAAGTAGTATGGAGGTTCCTCAAAAGACTAAACATAGAGCTCCCCTATGACCCAGCAATCCCACTTTTGGGCATTTACCCAAATGTTTACAAACAAGACCACATTAAAGCTACCAGCATGACTATGTTTACTGCAGCATTATTTACTATAGCTAAGATATGGAACCAACCCAGATGCCCCTCAGTATATGAATGGATCAAGAAAATGTGGTATATATACACAATGGAATTCTATGCCTCCATCAGAAGGAATGACATCGCCCCATTTGTTAGGAAATGGAAAGACTTGGAAAAAATTATAATAAGTGAAGTAAGCCAGGCCCAAAGAAACATAGGTCCCATGGTTTCCCTTATTTGCAATAACTAGTGTATGTCTGAGTCAAGCAGAAAAGGTCAGATAAGTTGATGTTAGGGAAATGAACCCTAAGATATGTATTCAAATGTTTTTGGGGGGCTGGGAAGGTGGCTCAGTGGTAGAGCACTTGCCTTGCATGCATGAAGCCCTGGGTTCAATTCCTCAGCACCACATAAGCAAAAAGAAAAAAGCCGGAAGTGGCGCTGTGGCTCAAGTGGTAGAGCGCTAGCCTTGAGCTGCAGAGCTGAGGGACAGCGCCCAGGCCCAGAGTTCAGGTCCCACGACCGGACCCAAAAAACAAAAAAATTCAATTTTTTTTTCTTTCATGCGATTGTTTCTAACACACTTATAAGATTATTTCTTTGTTGCTTTGTATGTCCCTCCCCCACAGTATAACCCCTGCTTTCACTGTATTTGATGTCAGTATAATTTGTGGAGGGGAAGGGGAAAAACGAATCGTTTAAATAGGGATACTTGTACAATGAGATGTACAAGTCATTATGTCGAACTTTACAACTTTGGTGCAGGGACGGGGGGGGGCGGGGGGGAGGATTGGATGGACGGGGTGGGGGGAGAATGGGAAGGGATGGGAAGGGGAAACAAAGGAGGAGGCTACAATGCTTGATAAGAAATGTACTCATTATCTTGCCCATGTAATTGTAACCCCTCTGTATAGTATTTTCACAATAAAAAAAGATGATGAGAAATTTAAAAAAGATTGGACATATAATAACACTAGGAAGTTAAAACATCAATGAACAAGTCAGGCACCAGTGGCTTACACCTGCAATCCTAGTTATGCAGGAGGCTGAGATCTGAGGATTCTGTTTTAAAGCCAACCCAAGCTGGAAAGTCTATGAGACTCTTATCTCCAATTAACTATCAAAAAGCTAGAAGTAAAGCTGTGATTCCAATGATAGAGCACTAGCCTTGAGAAAAAATGCTCAGAGAGACAGTACCCAGGCTCTGTGTTCAAGTCCTAGGGCCAACGCATGTGTGTGCGTGCATGCACACACACACACACACACACGCACAGAGATGATGAACAAAAGGACATTCCACGAAAAAAATTAGTCATGAGAATTTATGCACTGAACTAATATATACAGAGCCAGCTAATCCCTTTAACAAACTAGATAAAGAGAGGGACAACAAAAACCGTAACAATAATAGCACCACTTGACAGTTGGATAAAAGTCCTCCACTTACCAGCACTTTTGCACATATGATTTGTCTATGTGTGTGTGTGTTGTTTGCATGTGTGTTTGTGTGTCCCAGTACTATGGCTTGAACTCAGGACCTGAGCACTATCCCTTAGCTTTGTACCCAAAGCTGGTGTTCTACCACTTGAACCACAACTTCACTGTTGGCTTTTTGGTAGTTAATTGGAGATCAAACTCTCAAGGGCTTTTCTGTCTGGGCTGGCTTGAAATTGTGATCCTCAGATCTCAGCCTCCTAACCAGGATTACAGGCATGAGCCACCAGAGTTTGGCTCACACACGTGAGCACAGACTCACTCCCAGAAACAAACTTTCCCCTCCCCCACAGGCCTCTGTTTCCCCTCAGAAGTGCTCTAAACCACTCTTTCCATCATCCCTCATCATAACACCAGCCCCTGTCACACTGAGTAGTTCTTTAGAGCATTAATCCTTCTGGCTCCAAACCTACAGAGATCTATCTCTACACCTACTTCTATGGGTGTACAACACAGTATGTATACTCTTCCAGACATATCATATAGCATACAATATTTCTATAGAAGTATAGTGTCCTAACTATGCAGTTACAGATATTTCTTTTGTCAAAGTCAAACATAGAAGTCAAAACATAAAAAGGTACCTTCAGGAAAGAATCTCATATTTGGGAGAAAATGAATAGAATCAGAATCCAAGATACACATACTCAGAGTTGGGATGGCCTCTGGTATATTTGGAGAGCAAAGGAAACATTGGAGATTCTTTTAGATCAGAGAAATCTACCCCATTTTTTACAAAACAGATTCCTTGGCACTTTGATGTTTGCAGAGCTGAAGAGTTCTGCACTTGTATGCAGTGGCACTTCCTATATATAAAGCAAGTCTTAAGGTCATCGTTGGTAGGCCAGTTAGTTGCTAAGTAAAAAGAATCTAAAAGATAAGGCAGCTGTCATGGATTTCAATGTGTAGGCTGTGTGAAAGATCTTACCAAGACAAGTAGGAGAAGCAAAAAGTTTGTTAGGACACTGCTGAAAAAGCAGTGGGACACAAAAGAATGTTGCCGTGGATGATGACAATTTGAAGGATGGGGTAGGTTTTTTAGAAGCAAACTGCATCCTCCAGTGAGAGGATGGGCAGATTCAAAAAAGGAGTACTGGGTGAGTGCCAGTAGCTCAAGCCTGTAATCCAGGCTACTTAGGAGACTGAGTCTGAAGATCGCAGTTTGAAGCCAACCAAGGCAGGAAAAGTCTGAGACTCATCACCAGTAAACTACACAGAAAAAGCCAGAAGTGATGCTGTGGCTCAAGTGGTAGAGCACTAGAGTTGAACAAAAGCAGCTCAGGGACAGTCCCCAGGCCCTGAGTTCAAACCCCAGGTCTGGAAAAAAAATGAGGGAAAAAAAGGAGCACTATGCTGAAGATTGCCAGACCTCAAGCTTTTACTGGAGTCTGCAGTGATGACAGTGACCAGCACTGGAAAACTGAATTATGTGTCAGTAACCTCTAAGACTGTGCTATGTGTCATCAACTCCTTCCACAAGTTAGGTGTAAGAGGTAAGGGGTGGTAGGCCTGGGATGGTCAGACTGAGCACAAGCCATTCTGTTAATGCCACAATCTAGGAGATGATCACTTATCAACATCCAATCCTTAGTTCTCAACCATTATGTTTTCTAACCCCCTGCCTAGCTTTGGACATAGGACTATTTGGTTGAATTGGTCCTGTGAAATAGTTCCTAGAGCAGGTGTCCATCACCTGAATGTATCCATTTCCTTTCTGAGATTCTTGATTCCATACTATTGGGTATAACCTTTTGTATAATGAATGTTCACACAACAAACATAACTCTACATATGTAACCATTCCCACCTCCCTCATTGAATGCAGGAGTTGGAGGAGCAGAATTCTACTTGGTCTATTTGCTGTTGTACCACCAGCGGCATGCAGTAAGCATTCAGTTATTTGGGGGGGGGAATATTTTATTTTACTCAACAAAAAATACATATATGACGTCAAGGTATTTCAACACAAAATTATACAGATATTTTCTTTCTGCAGGTTGTCTATATTTGTATATGGCATTATTATTTTCCTGTTACAATAAGTATATTTGCTATGTAGTTTTCAATTACAGCATATCTCCAATCTTATTTTTTCTTCAAAATTTTCACTTTTGTTAGTTTTATTCTGCTTTCTAGTGTCAATTTTCCTATTATGTCATTTCAAACATAAAAATGAGAGTTCAGTATTGCCATACACAGTTCATTGCATTATAAAAAATGCAGACTCATATACAATCATATAGTAAAAATAATGAATATGCACAATAGCATAGCGTAAGCCTACTGGATATTACATTAACATAGAGAGCATAAAAGTCTTTTTTTTTCATTTTTTTCTTTTTTTCTTTTTTTTTTATTGTGAAAATACTGGAGAACATAAAAGTCTTAAATCCTTCCCAAACTCCATTGTGATGAAACTTTTGTCACAGTCTTTACCATCCATCCTTCCTTCCCTCAGAGGGTCAGCTGTAGTCATTTCCTTGTTTCAGGTTTTATTCCACTCTTCATATCAACATCCCCACTGTGATGTCTGAATATACAATCAATCTCACAAGTGTTGGTGCCGAGTTCAACGCCCTTTCTCAAAGGCAGACTGTGAATATTGGCAGACAATACCAAATAGCATTGATGCAATCATAAAAGTATTTTTGGAGATAACATAGTTAATATCAATGTAAAAACTCCATAAACAATTTAGGAGGCATAAGACAATTGTGAACCTATTAAACAATTCATCTCATTATATAACAGACTAATATTCCATTCTCACCCACCCACCCCCCATTCATTTCTAAAGAATTTTGTATTTTTCACAACCCCTTCCCTCCCTTCCCTGGCCACCCATGGTCTGCTGATAGTCCTGTGGTTTGGGATACTTCCCAGCAGTCTGGGCCTTTTTCAGGCCTCCAGTTCCTTCAATGATAAGATGTGAGAGAGTTGTACTCAGTTCAGGGGACCCAATGTGCCTATGAGAGGCAGGACCCCCAAGTGCACTGCTTGATCCGCACTGTCCTGGCCTTGTTAGAGACCACATGGCAGAGCTTTGGGGTGGCTGGAATTGGGGTGACAGGAAATGGTGTGGGGCAGAGCCCTGCCCCACCTCTCCAGGTTGCCCTCCGATCTTTAGGGAAGCACCACGACCTCCACCAGCTCATCATCCTCAGCCTGCTTGCGGAGGGCAAAATTGTCATCCTTGATGGCATCCACCACATATTTCACGATCTTGGGCAGCTGCAGGATGTTGGCAGTGAGGCTCCTGAAGGACCAGCCGCCCCGAGCTTTGAGGACAGGCTCCACACAAGGAGGACTCTTCACATCATCCAAACTTGGCTGCTCCTCAGAGATGTCAATGACCACGGGACCCGGGCGGGGCTCAGCAGCAGGTGTCTGGGCTGCTGCCTGCTTCTTAGCTTCGCCCTCGGGGCTCTCCCCGCCAAGGGACACCAGCAGCTCCTTCAGCTCCTCCTCCTCTTCCTCAATCTGGACCTGGGACACCAGCAGCTCATTCAGCTCTTCCTCCTCCTCCTCCTCAATCTGGACCTGGGCAGGCCCGCTATTCTGCAGCTTTTGGATTCTCATGTGCAAGTCCTCGTTTCCTCTATGGAGAACGCTCAGGGTCTTCCTCAGTTCACTCAATCTGTGCTTTGTTGACTCCACGAAGCTGGAAATATCCTGAAGTTGTGTGTTGATGTGGGAGGCAGCCTCCCGCATACGGGCCAGGGAGGAGCGAGCATCTAGGACATTCTGCCCAGCAGGCAGCGGCTCAGGGTCATGGCGATCTTGGTCTTTGGGTGGCTCTTTCGATGACTTACATTCCTTCGTGGTGATCACATCACCACTGTGATTGTTCTTCATCGTTGTTGCTCCCCAAGGGGAGAGCGGAGGGGGAAAGGAGTTGGGGGAGAAGGTGAGAGAGGAATACCACCGGGGCAGTTCCTCTACAGGTGTTTTCACAGCTGTGTTTTGGCTCTAGCCACTTTTCAGCGTTCTGTGTCTGGGGCTGAGAAGGAAGGTGTGTAAGCCACACTTCCAGGACGTCAACCAGCAACACAAGTATGGCTGCTCCAACAAGCACCAGGAGCTGTCTAACTAGCGTACCAGTTAGTCCAAATGTAAATCAGAATGGAATCTAACACAAGGCACATGGCAACAGAATGTGGGCGTGGCCTGAGTGCTCCCATGCCATTGGTCAGTGAGATACATGCTAAAGACAAGGGGGCGTGGCCAGCCTCCCTGCCCCCCCCCACTCTCAAGCCAGCAGGCATGGGTGACATCACAATGGAGTCACATGGCAGCTACTCTAGCATCAGCTGACCCAATCCTGGCTAGTTTAGGGGCCATAGAAGGATGAAATCTCAGGAAAGGCATACACAGATTTACAGGACAGTACTCAGTGCCTCCATCACCTACCAAAATTAGTTCCTAACCCAAGTGACAGACCAGTCTCAATCCAACCCTTCATGCTTTTTTCTTTTTTTTTTCTTTTGTCGTTCGTGAGGCTTGAACTCTGAGCCTGGGCACTGCCCCTCAGCTCTTCAGCCCAAGGCAAGTGCTCTATCACTTAAGCCACAGCACCACTTCCCAGCCCTTGATCTTTCTATACTGCTAACTCCCAGCACCCCTAGACACCCCCCAAGCCTAAGAATATGGCTGAGAAGGGCATGGTCAACAGTCTATATTATTCTGCAGATGTACTGAAATTTAGTTTTTTCATGTCTGCAATCTAATCAGTGTCCTTTCTCTACCTTTCATCACATCTCTTCATTTGGCATAAGGGGAACAAGTGGCTAGATTTAAGTAGGGATCCCTGGAGTTCGGGTCTGAGTTCTAAAACCTCTGTTGTGTGCCCATGCTAAGTCCACCATTTTCTGTACCTGCATCTTGGTGGGGGGGCAGGCAGGAAGCTGAGCTAAGAATGCACAGTCTGATGATAACCATCAATTTCCCTACCTCTGCACAGCACTCCCTCCCCCTCAGAATGCTGATTCTTTACCCTGTGGACATCCATCCACCCTATTCTACCCTATTGCAGGCAGATTTAAGTGTGGGAGATCCTCTCCTCCTCCTGGGGACCTGTCTTGTGAATGAAGACTTTCTCCTTCACTGGCTTCAGTGCATAAGGAAAACAGACCTTGTTCATTTGGTAACATTCCAGGGTAGAAGTAGCAAAGGGTGGACATTAGTCAAGGCTCACTTCCTCTATCAGTGCTCTTGCTCTGAGACCTTTACTGTCTTTGGTACCCACAGTGCCAAGGCCAAAGCCTTCCATGGCTGGCTTTTGGCTACATTACTTACCATGGAGCAACTGTGTTCCATAGCCTGTGAGCCATTTCCCCATACAGGGAAGTATAAATGAGGGACCTAGTCCTGAAGAGAGTCCCCAGGCAGGAAGGCCACAGAGGAAAATTGGCCAACTGGAGCAAATACAAACTTATTGTTGGGCCAGGGTGACACCTTTATCTGCTCAGGAGGCCCACAAGGAAGAAAGCCGCCCCAAGAACACCTGATGCTCACAGTCACCTGATGTAAGGTGAACCCTATGCTTAGGAATACAAATGGAAGTTACAAATCCCCACAGGTTCTGATTTTCTGCCTTGGGAGATGGCAGGGTTTGCGCAGCTTTCAAAGAGTCCAGTGCTTGGGTTATTTCCCTATTTGAGGAACATGTTTCTCTCTTCTGTGGTGCTCAGTTTGGTAGCAAGAGTTAGCCCTGTCCATGTCTAAGGCTTCAGGAGGACCTCTGGCCTGGCTGCCTCTCTTTTATAAGCACAGGGCTTAAGGTGGGATATAGGTGGAAGCTGACACCACAGCAAACAAGTGTAACGCAGCCAAGTGTGCTTCTCCAGCAGATCTGGGACAGAAAAAGTGCTAGTTCTGAGCAGTAGGTGACCCTGGCTAAGGATTTAACAACCTTCAAGGAATGGTGAACTTGTTACACTTGTCCCAAGGAAGAAGGGGCCCAGTAGCTCACACATGTAATCCTTGCTCTTTGAGGCCTGAGATCAGGTGAATCAATGCCTTGCAGTCCAACCCTTCTTCTATTGCTGTATTGTCAGTTTTCATTGAAGAGGTGTGCCAAGTTCAAACTACTCATTTCAGGCCCTTCCCAAAGGTTGATCCCAGTCCATCCATACATTCCATTCTAGCACATCTCAGCTTGTCTGCCCACAGGGAACTTACAATGAAGATATTTTCTGTTGTTGTACCCCCCTCCTTAGGTGGCAGGATCTCCAGAGAGGCCATCAGACTTAGCCCAAATCATCACATGGCCAGGGTAAACCTGGGCAGACTCTACAGGTCACTGGGAGAAAACAGCCTGGCTGAACAGTACTACAAACGATACAGTTGCTTTTCTTAAATCTCCAACTTTTCCAGATACTTCTGCAATCACTCGGTAACTTATTAGTAAATTGGAACCGAGAGGCTCTCAGAATAGGGACAATTTGTGCCAGTTCTAGCTATAGACATGCTTGTTTCCAGACAGTAGAATAAACGGTGTCCTGGTTAGACAACTGCTGGTTAGACAAGAGTAGGAATTCCATGTCCTGGGGAATTAATCCAGAGTGTTCTGGATTAACATTTCAGAAATGTAGGAGCAAATGAAGGACTAAATTGGCCCTAGAACACCAGCAAGTTCATTACCATTAATGAGAAAACCCTGGGCTAGCTACCATATAGGACAGTCCAAGAAGGGGGGCAGCTGAGGGTACTATCACATTCAGTTTTTTTGTTGGGTATGTGAATGACTGCCTGTAATAGCACCCCCTAAGATAGCCACAATGATCTGCCTCCTAGAATGTTTGTTCCTTAGGTGATTTCCTCCTTGAGAGTGGACTGGTCTGAGTAACTTGGTTTTAACAAAGAAGACACCGCAAAAGTGATGGATGTGACTTGCAGAACTAGGGTGCAGAAAGCAGGTGTATGAAGACACATAGTTTATAGAGAGAGCCTCTGTAACAACAAGGAACTCTTCGGGACTGAATTGTGCTCCTCTAAAGTCCCCAGTGTGACTGCATTTGGAGCTGGAGGCCTCTAAAGAGGTAACTATGGCTAAAGAGGGCATGAGAGTAAGGCCCTAATCCAATAGAACTGGTGTCCTTTACATGGAGAGGAAGAGACACCAGGTAGGCTGTGGCAGAGAAATGGCCAGGTGAGGACATAGAAAGAAGGTAGCCACCTGAAGCCAGGATGAGAGGCCTCAGGAGAAAATGACCATGCCAGAACCTTACTCAAAGACATCCAGCCTCCAGAACTATAAGAAAAGAGACTGCTGTGGATTAGGCGTTTTGTCATAGAAGCCCTAGCAGAGAAATACAGGAACCAAGGGCCAGGGAGTGAACTTGATGGTGGAGTCTTCAACCATGAGAGACCCAGGCCAGAGGTACTTAGTTAACTAAACTGCACGCAGATTTCCAACTGACAGAAATGGGGAGACAATAAATATAGTCATTGTTTCTAAGCTATGAACTTTCAGTATAATAAACCAGTCACAGGTGCAACACATTCATTCAGCATGATGAATAAACTGTTCTGAATCCGATGCAGACAACGGTATCATTCTTCACCATTTATGAGTGACAGAGCTAAGCCTCAGACAGAGTAGTCTCCATTCAAACATCTCAGCAGACACTCACAAGGGTATATAGGGAAAGGAATATAGAATATATAGAAATGTATATATTATATAGAGTATACTATATATGTATAAATGGTATAGGAAGAGTATACAGGAAAAATATAAAGCTTGCCCTCCACACAAGATTTTGCCTTGGGCTATCCTACCAGGTCGCTTCAGCTGGGGACACTGGGACACAGAGAATATTCTTGAAATGCATTAGTGTGTCACTTTAATGGTCTCCTTGGAGTCTTGGCTGCCAAACAGAGTTGTTGTTTTGACAAGGTCTACCTTGGCAACCACAGCATATGCAGTAATGAGGCCCCCTGGACACAGCCTATGAGAATGTCCACATCACACCAAAGCACGCCACAGGGGGCCACGTCGAAACATACTCAACTGTGTAGTACCTTGCCAGGAGTTTAAATAGCACGGACTGTATTCTTGGAAGCATTCTAAGCATTTCACTAGACTCATCTAATTCTTTGAGATAATTCTGCTCTTATTTTATAGATGACCAAACTGCAGGAACCCAAGGGTGGAACAGTTCATTCAAGGCCACAAAGCCAGAAAGTGGCAGATCAAGATTTAATGCCAGGGAGTTAAGCACCAAAGTTAATGCCTTGACAAACGTTGGTCTAGATCTTCACATTCTTTGATCATCACAATATAATAGTAACTTGATGGGAACTTACAAAACCTCACTAAATTTTTTTTAAGTACCAAAGTGACATAAGGAGGACATCTTGCCATGCACCTTGCAAAACATTTTATGGTTTCTATATTGTCCTCCATGTGGTTTAGGAGACCCACACCACACTTCAACCTCTGACTTCTGCTTTGTCTCCTGTCTGAGCTCACTCTTCCTCTTCTATCCATCCAGCCAGACTTCCCCTCCCCTGTAATCCAGACTGTCACCATTCTACGTCTCTCTTGTTGTACATAGTCTCTGGCACGCAATTCACCCCACTCACATCTTCTTCTACTAGACACCAGTCATTTTTCTCTTCTTTGGGGAGTCCTGCTGTCACTTTCACTCCAGTCAGGCACCCTAACCCTGCCCCACCACCTTCTGCCCCTTGTGTTCTACCCTCCCTCCTTCAGTCTTCCACTACACTCTGGCTTCTGCAAGGGTAGAAATAGTGATTTATCTTTACATTCCCAGCAATTAGCATCGCACCTGGCACCTATGAAATCCCCATTTGTTGAATGAACACAAATGTCCAGTTACTCACTCCCTCTGTCCAGACAGTCCTGGGGCAGAGAGTCATATAAACAGTATGGGTGAGGTGGCTCAATAGATCCTGGTTAAATCCAACACCTTTGCATAGGCAGATGGACAAAATGAGTTCTGAGGAAAGAACTGACTTGCCTGGGCTAGTCAAGGGCACACTCTCTCAAAGTCATCTGTAATAGACTTCTAGTGCTGCTGTGACAGGTGATCACAAACTCATAGCTGAAAAACAGTACAGTTTATTACTTGAGGTGTCTAGAGATCACCTGTCTGGAATGGCCCTCTTTAGGCTAAGATCAAGCTGTTGGCAGAGTTGCCTGGCTGCTGAAGCTCCAGGTTTGATCCCCTTTGTCTTCTCCAGATTCCAGAGGTCACCTACATTACTGGACTTGTGACCCCATCCTCTTTTTGGAACCAGCACCATTGCATCTTCAAATCTCCTCCTCTCTGATCTCTGCTTCTGTCCCTTCCTCTCTTCACTTCTCATCTCCCTATGAGGAGCTTCCTGATAATCTACAAAACTCTCCCCTTCCAATCACATCCATGAAGGCCCTTTGCCCAATAACATCTTTTCAGGTTCTGGAGATGTGATCATCTCTGAGAAGCCATCTTCACATTTCTAATGCAAAACCTGTCATGATCTGACAGCATCTTCCATGAGCAGGATGGAAAATGAACATGAAATCTTCCCAAATGTTCATATTTTGTTCTCTTTTGTTTACATGCCTACATGTCCAGAACTGGTGAGAAAGAAAACCATTTCCAATATATTTACATAAAGTGCAACATTATGTTAATAACCATAGCATATATGTCTGTAATGTTTATGTTTGAAGCATGCATTTCTAATATTTCAATGTTTGTAACTGATTCCATATAGCTGAGGGAAAATCTAACTTGAGATGAGAGGAATAGGAGGAGGTATCATGTAACTGTATACCAAGAACCCTGGGCCTTCCTT
The DNA here is from genome assembly GCF_000151885.1 of Dipodomys ordii. Classification (NCBI taxonomy): domain Eukaryota; kingdom Metazoa; phylum Chordata; class Mammalia; order Rodentia; family Heteromyidae; genus Dipodomys; species Dipodomys ordii. The sequence goes on from NW_012267223.1 coordinate 16,465,641, forward strand.
TAAGCCTCACAGTGGTCCTCCGAGCTTGGCTCTATCATTTACAATTCATAGATGGAAGCCTTGACTCTCAGATGAGATCATGTGTCTAACTTATAGAACCAACAAGTGGAAATGGTTCAGAAATTTGGATTTACTTGGCTTCAGAACTCATGCTTTTTCCTGGACAACTTGTTTCCCCAGAAAGTCCAACTTTCTTTTACCTGCTTGTTTGTTTGTTTGTTTGTTTTATTGATGCAGAGAAAAAGAGAAAGGAGAGGGGGGGAGGGAGAATAGCTAATTTGGGTAGAAATTTCCATGAGTCAGCAACTTTGAGAGAAAACTCTTCTCAAGGCAGTATAGATACCATGCACCAAACTCCACAGTGAGGTCCAGGAGACTGCTGGTTGCTAGGCAACTCCTCTCCAACCACACTCCATATCAATCTAATTAGCAGATTTCACCTGAGTTCCAACAGTTGCTAGGTAACTCTCAAAAAAAAAAAGTGGCTAGGTAATTCTCAAAATAAAAAGACTTGAGCCTTTCTCCCTCCCCTTCAAGCCAATTCTGATCCCAAAGCATGAGGACAGGGAGTTTGTAGAAACTCCACTGAAAGTGTATCTGTGTCTAACCATAATGGCCTACTCCTCTTGTGATTTCACTACATCAACGAAGAGTAAGAAAATCCATGAACTATAACTTAGTGCCAATGGTGTTGCACAAATAAAGGGGTCCCACGAGACAGAGAATTGATTCTTTAAAGGTAAGAGACTTATGGGACAAGAAAGGCCAGAGATGAAGCTGAACCCCTTATGAAGCACTTCAGACAAAAAGTCTCATTGGTGACACTGCAGGGCTTTATCCTTTGGTGATCCAAAGAAAGATAAGGGGACTAAAAGTGTACAGCGTACTTCACATGCAGCTAGTATCTATTCCAGTGGTTTCACAACACCTACTTTACTCTTTATGGAATTCCACTGAGAGAAGGGGCTACTACCATCTACATCTACTGTTGAGACATTTCAGGGCAGAAATAACAAGCATGTGAATACTGATCATCTACCCAGAGATTTTCTCCTTCCTCTGGCAGATTCTCCTGTCTCCTCAAGACTGTCTCCATGGATTGACAAATCGTATCATTTGTTCATGACTATTAAGCAGACTACTGGAAATGATATGGCAGGGGGTGAATTCACCTCCCCCTACTCATTGATCAAGGATTTAGCATCATACAATGGCAGAAATTTTCAAATTGTTTGGTCCCAGGATCACTTATACTCTTAACAAATTGAGGATGCCAAAGAATACCTGCCATATTAGAAATTAAAGCTCAGAAATCACTACAATATCTACACAGATTTATATTCTAACTACTATAGCTAAAGTAATAACAATAAACATTGCATGTTAATATAAAAATAATCCATTTATGAAAATAACTATTATCAAAAACAAAAGAGATACTGGCACTGTTTTCTGTTTGTGCAGATTTTAAAGTTGGCTCTCTGAGAGCTCTTTCATGTGATTGTTTCTAACATATGTATAAGATTATGTCTATGTTGCCTTGTATGTCCCTCCCCCATGGTACAACCCCTGCTTTCACTATATATGATGTTGGTATATGTGGAGGGGAAGGGAAAAAACAAATTGTTAAAACGGGGATACAGGAGGACCCATTGCAACAATGAGATGTACAAGTCATTATGTCGAAAAACGAACTTTACAACTTTGGTGGGGGGGGGGAGGGGGGAGTATATGAAGGGACGGGAAGGGGAAACAAAGCAGGAGGCTACAATGCTTGATAAGAAGTGTGCTCATTATCTTACCCATGTAATTGTAACCCCTCTGTACAGTATTTTCACAATAAAAATATATTTAAAAAATAAATAAATAAAGTTGGCTCTCTGAATATGGTCTGGAGCAGCCTCTGGAACACCTCACTCTTTTACTGTACACTCATGAGAGAAGCAAAGTGAAATAAGCAGGGCTGGGAAGGTGGCTCAGTGGTAGAGCGCTTGCCTTGCATGCCTGAGGCCCTGGGTTCGATTCCTCAGCACCACATAAGCAGAAAAAGCCAACAGTGGCACTGTGGCTCAAATGGTGAAGTGCTAGCCTTGAGCTGAAAAGCTGAGGGATAGCTCCCAGGCCCAGAGTTCGGGCTCCACAGCTGACAAAAAAAAAGTGAAATAAGTAAATCATGTTCTAGGTAATAACTAAGCCTGCTCCTGGGATTCTGAAAGGGTCTCAGGATTTCCTAGTGGTACCCAGACCACACTTTGAGAACCACTGCCTTAAGATTAGCTTGAATGCTCAGAATGCATTCTGAATTTGACTGCGTTATTTGTTTGTTTTTTACCCTTCTGGTATGCAATATTTGCAATGCAAGAATACAGATACTAGCTCCATTAGAAACTGACAGAAGTGGCCATAAATATCAGAGTGCATTCCCTGCAGCCTTTTGGCCACCTCCTCTAGTAACTGGTACTGAAAGAAGTTTGAAATCTTTTGACTTCTGTCACTGGTGGAAATGTATATTAGCCCAGCCAATCAGAACTCTTCCTCTACTTTTTTTTCATACTGACTAGTGATACCTCCCCCTGAGGTATAAGTGTGTTATACTCCCCCAACAACTTTCTGTTCACATTTTAGAATCATCTATCCTGCAGTGCACTCTAATCCCCACTGATGATTTCTCTGTTGGAAATCTTACCAATTTCTAATGATACCTTTAGTGGTTCTGATACTTTTTCTGGTTTCTTTGTTTAACCCATGCCCATAGTTCCTGGGAAATCATATCTTGGCTATATTACCAGTCAAAGTCTGCCAATTGCTCCCCACAATCTGAAACACTGATGGACTTCTCCTCTCTCATCCTCTCACACACCTGCCTCAATTCCCTTTCCAATGGCTCATCTCTGCATTCACAGCAGAGTGAAGCATCCCAGGATGGTCCATTATCTTGCAAATAAATACTGTGTTCGAGTGAGTGTTCATGTTTATTGTCCATGATCGAGCTATCCCCTCTGCCTAGAAATCAGCTCAGAAGACTTCACCAAGCTTTTCTTGAGCACTTACTATGTACCAGACACTACAGTGAGCACACAGAGAGTTCTGTCCTCCATCATCTGTGTGACCTCAGGTAATTTATTTAACCTCACTGAGTCCTGCTAGTAAAATAGGCATAACAGTTCTGCTCTATTAATCTTCCCATAGATGCCTAATAGTTAAGTAAGACAGTGAATAGAATACAGTAGGCACTCAAAAAAACAAACACGTGTGAGCTGTTATCATCATTAATAAAACTCAAGGGGATGTAAGTTCTGTTTTCCTCTTCTTCCCATAATCTCACAGCACCTCTCAAATACAGTCACCAATTCCACCCAAGCCTAAATTCCTCCATGATCTCCAGGAAGCTATTTGTCTTGTACATACTTTAAAAAGATTACCACTTAGAGCTCATCTCTCCATAGAAACCTAGAGAATAAATAGAAGCAGCAGGTTTTCAGCAGTTCTGCTCTGTTTCAATTAAGCCCATACAACTCTCCTATTAGCGTGTAGGTGGAGAAGCAGGTGGCGCCTCTGTGACCCAGGTTCCTGGTTCACTTAGACCTTTCAGTTATTTTCAGCCAATGTATCATCTCCTTAGCTGGTATGGTTATAAGTCATCTGAGCACCATCCACATGAAAAGATGAGGCTGAGACAAATCTGCTGTTAAGCTTCCCAAGTCTTGCAATTCCTGAAATTATAAGTAGGTTTTTCCCAATGTTTCTTCAAGCTGTTTTCTTTTTCCTTTCCAGTGGGCTGTCCCTCCAATATCCTCTGTGGGTAGGAGAAGCAATAAAGAGATGGAAGGAAGAAGATTCAGCTCAGATGAGAGAGTACAAAGTGTGATCTGTATATTCACAGGCCGAGGCTGCAAGAGCAACCATAAGTCAATGTACTACACAGTCCTCACACCCTCCCCCCTGCCAGAAGGTTCCCTCAGGAAAAGGCCTGCAGGTGTGGAAGCATGGCTCAAGTGGTAGAGTGCCCGCTTAGTGAGTACAAGGCCCTGAGTTCAAACTTCATTGTCTCCAGAGTATAACCCATTATATGTTGAGTATAATCCATTATGGGTCTGGATAAAATAAATTCAGTGATTAATAAGCATATTAACATATTGAATGGAAACGTTTCTTCATATAATAAACACTTCCTGAGAGCACAAAGATGAATAAAACCAGGCCCCTGGTTGTGAGGAGTTCCTGGTTCCATAGGTATGGCAGACTAGGAAGCAGCCCAGTGCAGTGGACTATACTACAGTAATAAAGGTCCTTGGACTTTGGCTTTATCTTGGGGAGGAACAATAGAACAGAGAGGAATAGTAGTACTAACTTGTTAGAATAGATACATGTGAAGAGCATAGGACTGGGTCTGGCACATAGAAAAACTGGATCAGTGTTAAAAGAATGAAGCATAGGGTCATGTGGGATGAGGAAAATCTTCCTAGGAGTCCTAATGATGAGGCTTAGCCTGGAAAGGAGGAGGGAATGTTCACAAACTCAGAGAAGCAGAGGAAGCAGAATCCAGAGAGACAAAGACCAAAAAAAAGAAAGATAAAAGTAACAAAGACAATGTCATTTGTCCATCAATCCCATTTTTTTCTTTTCCTTTTTGTTTGAGTGTGTGTGTGTGTGTGTGTGTGTGTGTGTGTGTGTGTGTGTGTGTGTGTGTGTGCTCATTAGGCTTTAAACTCCAGGTGAGTTCTCAATTCCAGCTGGTACTCTACTATCTGAGCCATACTTCCACTTCCGATTTTTTTGCTGGTTAATCGGAGACAAGAATCTTTGTTTGCCCAGGCTGCCTCTAAACAGATTCTCAGACATCAGCCTCCTAAGTAGCTAGGGTTATAGGTGTAAGTCACCTGTGCCCAGCCTCAAACCTGATTTTGACACAGTTCAATTACATTTCCTGGTCTCCACTCCAGTTAAGGGAGTCACATACTCAAGGCCTAGCCAATGAAATGGATCAAAATGACGATACAAGATCTGGTTCCTCAAACCTCCAGCTCATCCCTACATAAACTCCACCCTGTTATCTGCTGGCCAGGTGACTCCAGGTTGACCTTGAAATCAATTTTAGAGATAAAAGGAGACTGAACCCCTGAATCATTACATAGAAGGGAGTTGCCCAGGAAAAGCCACCAACCAAAACACACACACACACACACATTTGACTGAATAAAACAGTATATAAATCTTCACTGTAAAATGTAAAAGCACTGAGATTGCAGGATTTATTTGTTACCTCAGCCACAGCATAGCATTACTTGCCTGAACATAGTAGAAATGGCTCACTAAAATTCATATAAGTGGCAGAAACGTGTAGAAAAGAAAGTGGAAATCAATTTGAAAAGGATCCCAACAGACTCCAAAGGACCTCATAAGGACTTTAGACCCTATCCTCTAGGTTATGGGAAATAATTAAAATGTCTTAACTAGGAGAATAGCAGAATCACATATGTGCTTTCAAAAGATCCGTCTGGGAGAAGTAGGAAGAAAGACAGAGGTAAGGCTAGAACAGGAAATTCAGTTATGAAGAGCTACTAGTTAATAAGGTGTTGGAGGTAAACACTGTACCATGTTCAGCAGGTGTCCTAGGGCTGGCTGGCTGGATGGATGGTTGGGCATATGTTATGGTCTAAGCAGTAGGGATGGAGAGGCAGAGACAGACTGGAAGTATATTTAAGGAGGCAGAAGAGAGAAGGCTTGGGACCAGTCGTCTATAGAGGATGATGCATTTGCAAGAAGCATGGAGTTCCAGGTCTTAAAGTCAGAGCCGAGAGGCAGAGAAGACAAATAGGAGATGAGAGTCCCGTCGCCAGCTGGGTTTTCAGAAGGTTCATCTTGAGAGCTGGCCTTTTGCCAGATATTCAGCACATATTTTCTCATAATCTCTGCAAACGGTTTTGTATCCCCAACAGAGACCAAGAAATTAAAAGCAGCAGATTTATCGATTTTCTAATATTTCCTGGCTGGTCTTTGGGGATTATTGCCAAGTCTATATTCTCCTATTCTCCACCTTCCCCTTCCTAGAAAGTGATGTTCCTCTCCTCAAATGTTTTCTTTTTGTAACCTGTCAAGAATTTTATTGCTGTTCTTTTTCTTTGTGCCACTATTGGGGCTTGAACTCAGGACCTAGGCACTGTCCCTTAGCGTTTTCGCTCAAGGTTGTCACTCTACCTACTACTTGAGCTGCGCTTCCACTTCTGCTTTTTGTTGGTTAATTACAGATAAAAGCCTCAGAGACTTTCCTACCTGGGCTAGATTCAAACCACTAGCCTCAGATCTCAAACTCCTAGCTAGCCAAGATTCTTGCTTTTCTGATTCTGTGAATCCCAAGTCAGTGATATCATACACCAGAGATTAGTAAGTTTGTCCCGGAAAGGGTCAATGAACTAAATTCAGACCTAGGTTGCAGTCTGCCGATTCTTACTCTAAACAGACTGAGAAGCATAACCTTCTGTGGAAGGCAGGAGGACCAACTTGGTTTTACTATGTCACTGTAAGAAAAGAACATAGTCTCCCTGGATCCATGCTAAAAGATACCAGAGATATTTTTTCTGTTATTCCTGCACTCCTCAATATTTCAGACAAGCAAAGAGAAGAGAACTGTTGTCACATGCTAACCATGTACCATGAACTTTATACAGCATATTTCTCTAATCCTCAGAGGCAGATTATATACTGTTCTTGTACCCACTTTGCATATGAGAAAGACAAGTTTCAGAGACTTAAGTGAGGTGCTGGGAATGTGGCTCAGTGGTAGAGCGCTTGCCTTGCATGCATGAGGTCCTGGGTTCGATTCCTCAGCACCACATAAGCAGAAAACGCTGGAAGTGGCTCAAGTGGTAGAGCACTAGCCTTGAGCTGAAGACCTGAGGTACAGCACCCAGGCCTAGAGTTCAGGCCCCACAACAGAAAGAAAGAAAGAAAGAAAGAAAGAAAGAAAGAAAGAAAGAAAGAAAGAAAGAAAGAAAGAAAGAAAGAAAGAAAGAAAGAAA
>NW_012267223.1:16472709-16486147 GCF_000151885.1 Dipodomys ordii
AGAAAGAAAGAAAGAAAGAAAGAAAGAAAGAAAGAAAGAAAGAAAGAAAGAAAGAAAGAAAGAAAGAAAGAAAGAAAGAAAGAAAGAAAGAAAGAAAGGAGGAAAGAGACTTAAGCAAGCAGTTCAATGTCCTATTGCTAAGAAATGACAAGAGCTAGGATTTTACCATGGGCCTATGCAGTTCCAAGGCTTCTCTCCTTAGGAGAGTTATTATGAGGGAAAGGCCAACTGGCCAGCTCTGACCAGAGATGCCTATCACTTCTCTGGTCTTGTCCTTAGCATACAAGCCCAAGAGTTGATTGATTAGTCACCCTTTAGACAGACTCCCATTAATTAAGCTCATAAGAGACTCATTATAAATCAGAAAGCTAAAGTGATTGTTTTTCATGGTGGGCTGTATGAATGTAACTTGTCATGACTACAACCACCTTGAGCAGAAGTGCTATGATTGCCCCCAAATAACCCTGGCCAGGTTTTTCCTCATAGCTGGCCAGTAAACCATAAATAGACAAAATCATAAGTGATTTATAGACCCAGGCTAAAGGATGTGCTTGATGTTTTTATATGAGCTTAAATTAAGCCAAGTGTATTCTGCTAAGAAGTCACTTTCATCTGAAACTATCAACTGCAGATCTTGTTGCTACTCGGGACGATGCATCCATCAGTAAGTCCCCTTAGCAAACTGCACTTTGCACAATGCTAGATCTGTTTGACATTCCTTCAGCCTCATACCACCTTAATGCTGGTCCTCACACACTGAGATTGGTTGATGTGTAAGAGGGATGCTGATATTCTTTACTCTAACTAGAATATTCCAGTCCCTGAACAAGCACACATCCCTACCCAGCATCACGTCACCCAAGGTTAAACTGAAATCACACTGAGCATGGAGTCAGAGCCAAGAGGAATGGGAGAGCAAGGTGAGGTGCAGGTCATGATCTATGCCTGGACACAACAGGACCTAAAATTCTCATGGCCACAAATCCAAGTCCTAAAGACTGGAACACTGCTATATATTGTACTTTTCTGTTCTTTCTCTAGCTCCTCATTTTCCTGGACTGGACACTTCCCTTTTAATAGTTTGCTCCTTCTTCTGCTAATAAATATTCATCTTACTCCATTACATTACTCATTACAGAAAACTTCAAAAATAGAGTAATAATAATAATAATTCCACCCTAGGATAACAGTCAATATTTTGGAATGGAAGCAGCTAGATATTTTTTGTATAGGGCAATACATGTATGCATATATATATACATTATGTATGCACACAAATATGCACACATATACTTTTATAAGAATAGGACCATATGGCTTATACTTTCTGGTCATTTTTTTTCTTTGAGAACAATAAATAGCAATTAACTATTTGTGTTGGGAGAGATCCTTCTTGGTCACTAATTAATGATTGTGTGCTAGCCAGTTATAGCTGCACACCAGAATTCATTTAACCAGCTCTCCCGCCGTTGGACTGGTTCTTCCTTTAGCTGCATTAATATCCACCAGTTTGACTCTAGGTTGGCCTGGGAACCACTGAGTCTCTTAGTCCCTTGGCTTATTTTTATTAGTCATGCTGCCTGCCTCCCCTATCTGAACTCGTTCTTCCCTCACCGCACGCTCCGTGGTCTAAATGAGGTATGGGCATTAGAGCCATCCCTGTGCTGTGGAGCACAGTCCCCAAGGAGAGGCTGACTAAGCCTGCATGTGAGAAGCCTAAAGGAAGTTGGGATTAGCACCTGGGATAAAGGGGTTGTGAATATAATGACCTTGAGTTTTCTAGCCGTGGCCTCCAGAAACCCCAACTAGCAACTAGGAAATGGGCCTGGAATGGTCAAGTCCCAGACTCACCAGGAAGAGTCCCCGATGCCCTGGTTCTCACAGCAGCTTCCCTGGCACACACGTGCACTTGCACATGCATGTGCACTTGCACACACTCACATACCAAAGTCTGCTAAGTTTGACAATGTCAAAAATGAATGTTCCCCCGTTCCTGTAGCTGCTGGAGGCACATTGAGAATTCTACATGACTCCTACCAGGGTCTGAATTCACAGTTCAAACCCTACCAATCACCTGGTGTTGGTGACACTGCTTAACCTCAACCTAACTATATTCCCATCTGCAAGCTGGTGATAAAATAATGTCTACCTCCCAAGACTAAACAGCACAAAATAATGTATGTTAAGTGTTAACATGTGCCGAGCACATGGAAAAGGCTTGTCAGGCATGAGCGATTTTGTGATTTTTATGATTATGGTTCCTACCGTTGTTAGCAGAGGTTGTGATATCACAGAGCCACCTACACACAGAAGCACCTGAGCCTTGATAAATTCCAGCTCAGCAGGGCCCGTAACAACTCCATTATCACAGCCATAAACCACTGGGGGCACCTTCAGCATGCTGGTTGATATAATGCTGTACTTTGGGTGACAGAGGCCAGTCCATAAATATAGCAGACCAAGCTTCAACGCCACAGTACTCAGACTCTTAAAAACTTAGTAGTGTTCTCCTCACAGCCTATACCCTCTTCCCATCCACAAAGTCCTAGGACCTAGGTCCCCACACCCATCACTGCCCCCCAGGGTCTCATTAAGAAGGAAGATGGGAAGGAACATGCTGGAAACAGAGGGCACAAAGAGGGGTGGGGTGTGAGGTAGCTAGTGGTGCATGTGTCTGGGGATGGACAGCCTCTGAGACAGCCACCACATCAGAACTAATAGAGACAGAACTGGGAAACAGCATGAAAGATATAAGTTAGACCTAGGACCTAAGTCCTCGGCTAGATTGATCATTAGTTACTCTAGCATACATTTCCCTAAGGTATCACTACCAAGAAAAGCAGATCAGATCTCACTAGTTCTTGGGGAGAAGTGGAGGGAGAAATGGGGAAGAAAAGACTGTGGACAATGCATTCGCTCTCTACTCCACATTCTCTCTCTACTCAGAGATTGATTGCATAATGAGCTTATATGCTCTAAAGCCAATCATGACATTAATTCCTAAATGGGATTTATTTCCTTGCTTGAGTTAAAAGTCCCGTACTGACACATGTCTGCTACTTGGCACTTTTCTTGTAAATTAGTGCCTCTTTTCATCAAGGTCTGCATGCTAATGAGAGCAGGTGGTTTTTAGTAGCAGAGTCAGGCTCCATCTGCATGGTGTGAAATGATACTCCAGAATGCAGCTGGATCCCAAGAAATTCACTCACTCCAGCCTAGTACCACCACTACCCATCCCCCAGCCCATCAATGTACACTCCTTAGGCTCTGTGAGACAGAAGGGGGCACACTTGCCTGCTCCCTCGTTTTTCTTCTTCTCACATTCAGCTTTCCCTGAGTCAGAATCTTGCTAAAGATGAAAGGGAGGCACTTAGGACAAGAATACTCCCCTTGGTTCTTTGGGAAGAGGCTGTCAATGATGGCAAAGCCAGATGTTGGGGTGTCAGGAAAGTTTTGAAGACTTGGCAGGGCTTGGAGTACTCTACCCTCATCACCTGATCTGTGACGCAGTCTTTCAGGATGGAGTCAACTGCTCCTCAGGGAGAAGAAAGAGCCTGGAAGGACCAAGGAGATCCCTGGCAGGAAGAGGAGAAAAAGGAGGGCAATCAGAGAGAGAAGGGCCTTCCAGCATCCAGCAAGGGATGTCCAGTGTACACTGGGGTGATTCAATGTAGCAGCAAAGAAATGACTTGTTCCCTCTAGCTTTGGCATGCTTCTCCCCCTGGTCAGCTGAGGATCTTTCTCGGAATAGTCTATATAACCACTGGTGATATGATGGGCACTGCCAAGGGTTCTGTGCTGAGACTCTGCTTTCCTCTACAGTCCAAGAAGGGCATCAAAATCATAACTGCACTCATAATCATAATCATAGCAAATAAGGACTTAGTCCTTACAGCATGCCACATGCCAGTCTAAGTACACTATTAGTCCTACTCACTGACCCTTTTGCAAACACAGCTCTGATCTCCACTTTACAGATCAGGAGCCTGAGGAGCAAAGAGGTTAAGAAATTAGCCCAAGGCCGTATAGTGCTTAGCAGTGAATGAAACTGGGGTTCCGGTCAAAACCCATGGCCATAATCACAGCTCAAGAATAGAACTGATGGTCATGTGAAGGATTTGGGAACAGGAGACAAAGAAGAGAAGGTCAGAGGCAAAGATGAGTGATAAGGGAAGACTTAGAGGTATGGAACATGGTGTTTGGAGAGTCAGAAGTGTTGGACAAATCAGAAAGACAGCATCCATTATCTGAAAGAGTGAGATACTAGCAGGTTCTGCATCTCCCAGGTGAGCCTTTCTTCTCTCCAATTGTCACCACCATGTTGATTCATTGACAGGATCATGAATCAATGAATCAACACATATAAACTGAAAGTTTCCATGAGCTACGCATTGTCTGAAATGCCAGTAGTACATGGCAAAGAGCGAAAGTCAGTCCCACCCTCAATTTGCCTGTGTTCAAATAAACAAAAGGGAATAAATTCTGAGACAGAAAGGGAAGGAGTGAATGGGAAGAATCCATCCAAAGGGTTACTTTGAAAATAAAAGTCCAAATACAACTTGGAAACAGAGCAATATTTTTACAACTCTTCTGTACCAGCCTGTGAGAAATGTCAGCATTGAGAAGAGCAGTGTTATCATTTTAGGGAATTTTCTCGCACATGGCACAGTTAAATCTCTTAAAGTTTAGCTGAGCTCCAAACAGATTGTCTCAATGAATTGATCAGAATCAGTCATCCTTTCCACCATCCAGCCTTCTTTTTTTTTTTCCGCCAGTAATGGGGCATGAATTAAAAGCCTTGTGTTCTCACTTGGCTTTTTTGCTCAAGGCTGGTACTTTGCTACTTGTGCCACTGCTCTACTTCTGGTTTTTGGTTGCTAATTGGAGATAAGATTCTCACAGACTTTTTTGCCCAGGCTGGCTTCAAACCATGATCCTCATATCTCCACCTCTTAAGCAGCTAGGATTACAAACAATGAGTCACTGGCACTCAGCTCACCTATAATTTTTTTATTTTTATTTTTTTATTGTAAAAATACTGTACAGAGGGGTTACAATTACATGAGCAAAATGATGAGTACATTTCTTATCAAGCATTGTAGCCTCCTCCTTTGTTTCCCCTTCCCACCCCTTCCCATCCTCCCCCCTGCCCGTCCCCTCAACCTATAATTTTTAAAGTGGGTATTTGAACACACTTCTTAAATTATGGCACTTCCCCCAATTGTTATTTAAAGTTCATGATCATTTGAGGGAATAGTATTGTGTATATGTGTGTGTGTGTGTGTTCTTTATACATTCAGTAAGAAATGATAGCATGTCTGCTCTGTTCTGAACATTCAGTGTGCATAGTTTTCCTCAAGGAGCCATGGTATAGAGGAGACACAGAAGAGAAGCAGTTACAACATGACATGACACTTGACCAAAAGTGGAACAGGTAGGAAAGAGAACTTGGACTTGAGGTGTCAGAGAAGGCTGAGTGAAGAAAAGAACAGATTCGCTGGCTACCTCCAGGGTGTATAGAGGAGATGATAAAATATCCAAATAAAAACTGTATTCCTGGGCATGGTGCACACACCTGTAATCCCAGCACTCAGAAAACAGAGGCCTAGTGCCTGGCACATCATAAGTGCTTAACAAATGGAAGCTGCTGTTTTGATGACAGTGGGAAGTCAATCAACTTAGATTCCTTTTGACTGAGCAAGAGGAGTAACACTGAGCTGAGCAGCACAAGGCAGCCAGGGAAAATAAAACAAAGCCATTACCCTATTTCCTCATTAAAAACCGACTTTTCAAAGAAAATGGGAGATTTTCCCCCTCCCTCTTCTCCCATACATTGTTATTAACTAGCCTACTCAAACATGGGGAAAATGCCACTTCCCCCTCCAATAAATAATAAGGTTGAAATTCTCCTACATGCTCCAAGCCACCCCTGGTCTAGCTTTGTGAGCTAGCAGGAAGCCTCTCCTGAGTGCCAGGGGTGATGGTAATTGAATCATTTGGCATGAAATCAGGGAATGCACCATAATAAATCAGACCCACTCCTGAATCCTGAAAGAAGAAGGCACCTAAATGATCCTGGTTCTAGATCTGGCTGGCAGGGCCCCGTGCTAGGCCACAGGGAGTTACATGCATTTCTGATTTCTTATTGTTGGAAGGAAGGATGTAAAAGTCTTTCCATCTGTCTTCAGGATAACCCTGCATTGACCTGGTTGATTCAGAGTCTTTGTCAGACAGCAAAATCAGATCAGAGGGACTAGGGATGAGGCTTGAGTAGTAAAGCACTTGTCTAGCAAGTTTAAGGCCCAGTACTACTAAAACTGAATCATGGGAAAAGCAGAGGCTCTGAATGTGACAATGTTGGGACCAAAACTTTGGTCCATCTGGTACTATGTGACCTTAGGCAAATCATTGCATTCAATGATTTGCAATGCATTCCTCTTTTGTAAAAGTGGGACTTATGAGACTATTGTATTGGTTTCCTATTGCTGCTATCACAAACACTGTACTTATTGCATAAAACAACACATTTACTTGTGGGTATAGATGGGCAGAGGAAACTGGGGGAATGTGAAGGAAGAGGTGACATCATCCAAAAAAAGAAATTGTACTCATTACCTGACTTATGAAATGATAACCCCTCTGTTCCACACCTAAATAATAATAAAATGGTATTTAAAAAAAAAAACCTTCTTTCACTGTATTTGATGTCAGTATAATTTGTGGAGGGGAAGGAGAAAAACAAGTCGTTTAAATAAGGATACAGGTGGACCTGTTGCAACAATGAGAAGTACAAGTTGTTATGTCAAAAACGAACTTTACAACTTTGATGGGGGGGAGGGGGCGGGGAGGATTGGGTGGGGGGCGGGGGGGGATGGGAAGGGATGGGAAGGGGAAACAAAGGAGGATGCTACAATGCTTGATAAGAAATGTACTCATTAGCTTGCCCATGTAATTGTAACCCCTCCATACAGTATTTTCACAATAAAAAATAAAAAAAAATTAAAAAAAAATAATAACACAAATTTTCCTGTGACAGATCTGGAGTTCAGAATTCAGATCCACTGGGCTAAAGTCAACTCACACATTTTCTGGAAACCAACAAGCCCTTGACCGCTTTCTATCCTTGAATCTTCCCCATGCCTCCAGGACACTTGTGACAAAATGACTATTACATGGCGTACCTTTCCTGGCATAAGCCATGGTTCACTTGAACCACCTGGAAGCCATACGTCTTTTTATTGGGAAGATGTTATTAACTAGCTTACTCAAACATGAGGAAAATGCCACTTCTCGCTTTACTGGTCCTACTCTAGGACCAGTCTTGTGGTCAGGAATGGTTGTAAGGAAAAGAAATCTCTGGACAGATGGAGTCACTAGAGAACTACACCATGCAATTGAGCATACATGAATAGGATCTCTCCTGTCACAGTGTACTGGGAATATTTCTGTGTCTCCTCTTCTCTACTCACCCTCAACAAGGACAAGCTTCTGGGTAAGGCTCTAGTCTTCACACACACCTTCAGTTTACTGAGGGGACCAGTTGACCTCGGCACCAATCCTGGCTTCAACTTCCATGACTGTCTCTTGTCCACTACCATCTCAACCAGCCAGTCTCTGTACCCCTTCACTCAATTTGTCAGTACATCAGATCCCCCTGAGTTAGGTGTATGCCTCAACTCAATCATCTGTATATGATTAAGGACTGAGCTCATCTAAGTCAGACCTAGACTTCAAGGTCTACATGTAGAGGAGAGAAATTACAAAAAAAAATTGAGGCTCACTCTAAAACACATTTTTGACAACCACACATCTCTAAAACAACACAGAACTCAATATTCAAAAGTAACCATTAGTTTCATCAGTTCTTAGAATACCCTAGAAATCATTAGCAACAAACTGCCTGATCCTTAAGAATGAGAGTTCCATGAATTGCTAACCATAAACTCCCACTTCTTCCACTACAGCCTATAGTCTTGCATGGTAAAAGACACCAAAAAGGCCAAAATCGAATGCTGCCAGTTGTTGTGCCCCTACAAGCAAAGATGTCTACAAAGGTTCAGGAAAGCCCAAAATATACATGACATATAAGGACATAAAGATATCCGTCTGTACTGTGAGATCTGCAAGTCAAGTGACTTGACCATTGTGAGTTTTCAATAACTAATGCAAAATTTGCCCATCTAAGGAAATATAGTCTTGATCTCGAAAATCCAAGAATTAAAGGCAGACAGAGAAAAAGAGAATCTGATCAATAAAAGACTTCAGTCATGGGCTGGGAAGGTGGCTCAGTGGTAGAGCGCTTGCCCTGCATGCTCGAGGCCCTGGGTTCGATTCCTCAGCACCACATAAGCAAAAAGAAAAAAGCCGGAAGTGGCGCTGTGGCTCAAGTGGTAGAGCGCTAGCCTTGAGCTGAAGAGCTTAGGGACAGTGCTCAAGCCCAGAGTTCAGGCCCCATGACCGGACCCAAAAAAAAGACTTCAGTCATACCCCTGAACAGAATAGAAAAGAACATCATTCTGGAGGTTTCAGCGATGGCCATGCATCTTAGATCTTGTGAGCTCATGATCTCATGTCTGTTCTCTCAAAAAGGCAGTGAGCACACCCCTAGGTTAGGTGAACTTCTGTTCTGTTTCTGCGGAAAGGTAGACGAATGAATGTGAGCAAGCTTGCTCCCATCCAGGCCCCTCTGGACCATGGCTATCTCAAACACACAGATGCGGGGAAATGAGGTCGTTTAATAGACCCTTCAGTGAGATCTTAGGACTCCTGCACAAGTGTGGGTACCTTTTTAGGCCACAGCCAACAGAGTTCTGCCTCTCTACCAAGCCCAGTGGAACGGAACACAGAGGGAATGCAAGTGAGATTCGTGCCACGTATGTTTATCAGCCCGTTTCCAATTTTGTGTCTGAAATCAAACAGCCAAGGATCTGCATGCTTTGAATTTTAATCTGTCCCTTTAGGGCACTCACAGGTTATGAATACAGAGAATAAGTTCCAAGCATGGTGCGCCAGCTCTGTACCAACATTTATCCCTCCTGCCGTCCTTTACCATAGGCCTCAGCTGAGAGGTCCCTCCGATCTTAGCCAAAATTCTTGTGCCAAGAAAAGAGGCATTTTAATTTCCATCCAATAAGGATCAGGAGGAACAAGACAGCTGACAAAAATCTCATTTCCTCTCTCAACAGTTATCAACAATGACATCTCAGCCCCTGGGTGACTGGGTTAGAAAAGGACTTTATCACTGAACTTGGGCTACCATGAAAACAAATTTTTACTTTAAAAAAATTTTCTCTGTGGTGTCAAAAGGAGCCAAACACTCTTTTCAGGAATGGGGGGGAGGGACCTCAAAATTGTAATGGAAGTTCAAATGAACATCAAAAATATAACACATTAAAATTTTGTGAATAGCCATTGATTTCAGTTATTTTGAATTTATGTATTCTGTGTTCCTTTATGTCTAATATCTTTGGCCAATGCTCTGCATTCTCAAAACTTATGTGCTGTCTACAGAGGTGAGGGGCTGAATTCTAAATTTATGGGAATAAAACATACATTTGTGATGGCTGAGCACCAATGGCTCACATCTATAATCCTAGCTATTAAGGATCTGAAGGTTGCAGTTTGAAATCACCCTGAGCAGAAAAGTCCAAGGCTTTTATCTCCAATTATCTAGCAAAAAGCTGGAAGTGGTAGGCTGGCTTAAGTGGTAAAGTGCCAGCCTTGAATAAAAAAAACTAAGGGAAAGTACATGTCCCTCATTTCAAGACCAAGTACGAGGGGGGGGGGGGGGAATATCCATTTGTGAGTAGGAAAAGATGATATCACAAGCAGGCCCATGAATTTCCTGTAATTCAGAGCATCTGACATTCAACTTGGACTTAAGGGGACTTGGCACTCAGCTAAGTCTAAGCATACCGACTTGGCAATTGTATAATGAATAGCTGATCAGGATTTAATCCTATTCAACTTGCACATACAAAGAAAGATATTGAAGTAACTGTTTTCAAGGCAAACTGGCTTTCTTTTTGTAGCAGCTATTGCTGCTTTCTTTTCCCATCCATCCCTGGTTCAATTTGAGATGTCCTTGTGAATTTAATAAAAAGCTTCTTCCCTTATATCCTTCATCCATGTGTCTAAAATTATGGGTGCTCAACCATCCTAAAGCTCAAAAAATATGAAACAGTGTTCTGTTTTATTTTTAAAGATCTAGTGTCATAAACTCTTAAGTAAATCTACAAATTTCATGTCAATTGTATTTCCTCGTACAGGGGTTTGGCAAAGAAAAAAAGAGAGACTCAAACTTCTGTGGAAGGAAATCTGGCTGTCAGCCATTTATGCAAACACAATTGTAGAAAAGAACCCATTTGCACATAGACATTTATCTCTGTACCTTTCTCACTTTAAGTCAATTGCAATGCTAAATGGACCTCTGGAGTTCATTGATGTCTTTCTCTGTTACCTTCAAGGACAAGATTTCCTAGAAAGAGAGCTAAGAGGAGATTCAACTCTACAAAGTAGATTGAGAAAGATAAGTAGAGTCAGTTTTCTCCAGGATGGACAACAGGGCTCTGTTCTGGACCAATTTGTTAATCTTATTAGAAACTGAGAGAAAACAAAAGCCAGCTCTAAAGTGCAAAGGATATATTTGATCTACTCCTTGCTTTGGCTCTAGTGCTTTTTTATTATTCACCAGTACTGGGGCTTGAACTCAGGGCCTCACACTTTTGCTGGGCTTTTTTGCTCAAAGCTAGTATTCTACTAATTGAGTTGTAGCTCTACTTCCTGCTTTTTGGTGGTTAAAGTCTCACAGATTTTCCTGATCATGCTGACTTCAAACCAAAGTCTTCATATCTCAACCTTGTGAGTAGCTAGGCTCCTAATGCACAGCTTTAGTCTCACCTCTCATCGTTTTCAGCTGGAAAAAAAATGTCCAACCTTCAAAGTTCAACCAAACTAGCACCTCCCCTTCAAATCCCACTGGCCTTGTGAGCCAAATAATGAGAAGTTCATGATGGTGAATAAGGATAGGACAGAAAAATAGCAATGGGAGCAAGAAGGAGGTGAATAATTGATTTACACCCTGCAGAACAAAAATACTAGACTTTGTCACATCTATCTCATTTGCTATCTTATACTGTTACTTCATAAACTGTTTTCCCCGCCTATGCTGTCTCTTCCCCTGAGGTCACACATTCCCCCTGGTCCAGAACCGTATTTGTAGGATGTCACACAGAGATACAATCAGCTCTCAAAAAACTGTGGAGCAGATGAATGATGAAGGCCAATTACTCAGACAAGAAGAAAAATGAACATAG
Source organism: Dipodomys ordii (assembly GCF_000151885.1). Taxonomy (NCBI): domain Eukaryota; kingdom Metazoa; phylum Chordata; class Mammalia; order Rodentia; family Heteromyidae; genus Dipodomys; species Dipodomys ordii. The sequence goes on from NW_012267223.1 coordinate 16,484,025, forward strand.
GCATTCTCTAATGTAGGAGCTATTGTGGATATTATATTCAGATCTAAAATTCTGAAGGCAAGAGTCCTGGAATACGGAAATGTTGACTGCCTCCACTGCTACTTCACTGTTAGCTATCCTTTGGCCCCTACAGTGCTTGTGACCTGATTAGCCAGATGTTCATAAGTCTTCTTTATTTTCCTTCTTACTAGCGCCCATCCTCACCCCTAAACTCAAAAACATTATCCAAGCCACCAACAGCTAAATACATCACACGTGATACAATTATTACAGGTGAAAAGGCTGAGCCATTAAAAGCCATTTGGAAATGCTGACCCTTGAACTGGCTCGACCACTGAAAAATAAGGAGACAGTGGTGAGTAGCCACGTATGACCTTCCTTTTCCTACCACCTTGATGTACATTAAGTCTTTGAGTGTCTCCAGTTTGAACCCAGTATTCTGGTCCTCCAGCCCTTAGCCCTTAGAAGAATATCCAAAACTTTTCAAACTTTTAGGGGAAAAAAAAGAAATGTATGGTATTTCCCCCTGTCCCCACTGTCCACACAGGAATTCATGTCAGAAGCAGCTCACAGTGGTTCATGGTTCATGAAGGTGAGCAGGGAGAATGAGAATATCCACAGCTCCGACCTCAGCTCCCTCCCTTCAAAGGTAGCCCTTGTGCAGTATACACACATTTTCCACAGCTGCTGTTGCTGTGCTCCAAATGTATACACACACACACACACACACACACACACACACACACACACACACGCATGCATGTGCACATAGGCACACAATTCATTTCTTTGCAACTCCTCCTAGCCAATGCTCCAGCTACACAAACATTATGACTTCTGTCAGCTTATTGAAGCTGAACCTGATTTCCCAAATTTTTCCTTCCCAAGTGCTTCCTAGAAGGATAGACCACAGAGAGATTTCTTGTGGAAGATCTGGAGGGAGAGGAGGCAGCAGTCATTCTGTGTTTTACATTCTTGTGTTTTTACTTGTTGGAGAACAGTCACCAGCTGCATTTGTTAAATCTACAGACTGTCAATTACCTGGCCAGGAGACGACTCTGGGATCTACCACTGCCCCGCTTTCCTCTGGACCATCCCTCACCCACTCCTTTAGCCAGTATCTACCTCTGTGATGAAAGGCACCCTTACCTCAGAAAACTACCACTAGTTGTACTCCATCAATATGATGAAGTTAGTCATGAAAATGGAGCTATGGAATTAAGCAAGCAGAATTCCAACACAAAAGTGAGGCCATGTAGCAAGTTACAGCATCTAAGACATTTTGAAGAGGACTGAGGATCCCAAGAGGAAGGTCTGGAAAAGATCTGCACAGAAATCTGTATCAAAAACTGTTTTGAACTGGAAGGGAGCGAGGGAAGGAGTGACATTGTCCATAAAAGAAGTGTACTTTTGTCAGGTGCTAATGGCTCGTGCCTGTATACTCAGGAGGCTGAGAACTGAGGATCATGGTTCAAAGCCAGCCCAGGCAGGAAAGTCCATGAGACTCTTCAATTAATCACCAGAAACCAGAAGTGGTGCTGTGGCTCAAGTGATGGAGTGCTAGCTTTGTGCAAAATTGCTCAGGGACAGTGCCTAGGCCCTGAGTTCAAGCATTCAGGAAATAAAAGAAAGGAAGGAAGAAAGAGAGAAAGAAAGAAAGAAAGAAAGAAAGAAAGAAAGAAAGAAAGAAAGAAAGAAAGAAAGAGAAAGAAGGGAGGGAGGGAGGGAGAGAGAGAGAGAGGAAGGAAGGAAGGAAGGAAGGAAGGAAGGAAGGAAGGAAGGAAGGAAACAAGGAAATGTACTCTTTACCTGACATGTCAGGTAACTGTAACCCCTCTGTACATTACCTCTATAATAACAATTTTTTTTAAAAATTAACTGCTTTGAACCAGATACCAGTGGTTCATGCCTGTTATAATCCTAGCTATTCAGAAGGCCTCAGCCTGAGGATTGCAGTTTGAAGCTAGCCTAGGCAGGAAATTCCCTAAGACTCTAATCTCCAAGTAACCATTTAAAAAAAATGGAGGTGTGGTTCAAGTGGTAATGTCCTAGTCTTGAGCAAAAATGCACAGGGATAGCATCTAGGCCTTAAGTTCAAATCCCAAGCCTAGCACACAAATTTT
>NW_012267223.1:16487790-16500987 GCF_000151885.1 Dipodomys ordii
AAAAAAAAAAAAAAGAATGAGGAAAGGTAACATTGATGGTGACTCCAGCCAAGCTGGGGGCAGCTGAGGTAGTATGTGTAAGCAGGTCCCAGCTGTCTGGGTCAGTTTCCAGGATGACAATGACTAGAAATCTGGCAAACAGCTGAAACCCTACAGTCGGGATAGCAGGAGGGAGCAAGAACAGAATCCAGGCAAAATGGAAGGGAGAAAATGGAGGGCAAAAGGAACCTCTCCTTTGGGAGAGGTTCTTGGGGAGACTCCACCAATCAGTACAGGACATAAGGAGACCTTTCATGCCTGTGGACTTATCTCTCAGGTCCAGCTCGTCTGTGGGTATAGCTGTGATATTCAAAAATCGCCAGGGCTCCACTTGGGGTCAGACTCAATCTCTAATGAACCTGTGTGGGTCTCTTCTCTTTCTCATAATCTGACCTTTGAACTTGTGGAAGCTGCCAGGTGTGTATCCTTTCCTATCTGGAATCTCCACCTTAGTGGCCACGCTGAAGGGCCCCTTGAGTTAAGCATCTCAGGAAATCTGAAGTCAATAAGACCGCCCACCAGTGATGACATGCAAAGAAGAAAATGGGGAGTCCTTGGGCCGTGGGAAAAGGAAGTAGAATATACACACTTTGGGAAAGGGTTGGAGAGGGTGGAATGACTCAAACCACACCTCTGTGAAGGCAACGTGACTGGAATAACAGCTCCAAGGTGCTAAAAAAGAAAATAGCACCTTGTACAACACCTGCATGGTGGTGTGAGCAGACACCCACACCACCCCAGAGCCTCCATCTCAGGCTTCCAGTGGGACACACTCACAGGCCTCAGCATAAGAGTTATCTCCCAAGGACCTCCTAGCATACCAGACTAGGTTAAATCTCCCAGCAGGCCCCATGTGTGTTATTTGTCAAGTTTCTAGCAATTTCCACCACCAATCTTCCCTATATGAACCCCTTTTAGGAACTGGAAGAGCCCAGGGCAGCCTCAGTTTACACAGTTTTGCAGGCAGGTCCAAGAGCAGAAAAGGTGTCCATAGGCCAGCTCTTAAAAGAGCTAAGCTAATCTCCTATGGTACTGGGGCTTGAACTCAAGGACTCTGACTTTTTTTTAGCATTTTCATTCAAGACTGGCTCTCTGCCACTTTAAACACAACTTCACTTCTGGCTTTTGGCTGGCTACTTGGAGCTAAGAATCTCATGCACTTTTATGCCTGAGTTGGCTTCAAACGATCGATCCTCAGATCTCAGCCTCCTGAGGAGCTAGGATTACAGGTGTGAGCCATTGGTGCCTAGCTCCTATGCCATCTAGAATATCCTAAGGCAAGGCACCAGAAGGTCAGGGCTCTACCTCCTTCATCACAGGTGAAAAGTGTGTGAACTAAGGAGTTGCAGGTGGATGTATATTAAAGCAGAGGGTCTAATGGAGGCAACAACATTTCTTCAGCTTTACAGACACTGTCACATGTCATTCGAAATATTCTCCTGACTTAAATCATTTCCTTGGCCACAAGACCACCATCAGTTCAGAATCTGATGCACAGCTATAAGAGAGAATAACAGACACTTGCTGCTCCAACCTTGATTCCTAAAATAAGATAATAATTCTTCTGAACCCTCAGAGAACATTCCATTAGTTGGTCAAAAGTGAATGAAATCATTCAAATATATTTCCAAGACCCAGCAAGAGTTAAGCACATGTGTTTAAAAAAAAAGAAACTATGGGGAGAGGAAGGAAATGTCTAACTCTTAAACTTAGAAAACTCATGGATTTACTACTGACCGTAGGCTAAAACCATATTAATTTTATTTCAAATGTATGTATCCAAGCTAGGAGAGGTTGTCGAGGAAGGTTTAAATCTTAAATCAAATGTTCTTTCCAATAAGGTCATTAATGACAGGCTGAAATGTTGCAAGGGATGTATTACATGATGGATGTTTGTCATTTATGCAAAGAAAAATGCTACAGTTAGCCTAAAGGGTCATTTCCTCCACCACAAGGTATTCTCAAGGGGCAAAGCTGCCAAGCGATGAAATCCAAATTGCTCTCCTCCCTTCTCACCATGTTAATTACTCCTGAACTTTGCAAGGACAAGCATCTTGCTTGTACTCAGCTGTCTCCCCTTGCTGCCTAAGGAGCTGGGAGCCAGCACATTTGATCAAATCCCCAGAAAGAGACAAGAAAGAGGAAATTTACATGCTCAAAGAGGTTTCCTGGGAATAATCAGAATACTGGGGTAACCAGTGACAGCAATAAGCCAGTGATGAATGTAGATTCAAATTCCTTTAATTGGTTCAAGACTCATCATAGGACCATCAAGTAATAATACTGTTGCAATATTCCTCATGTCTATAAAAGTAATAAGGAAGCATTTGAGCCAGGCGCCAGGAACTCACACCTGTAATCCTAGCTACTCAGGAGGCTGAAATCTGAGGCTCAAAGCCAGCCTAAGCAAGAAACTCTGTGAGACCCTTATCTCTAATAAACTACTCCAAAAAAAGCTGGAAATGGGGCTGTGGTTCAAGTGGTAGAGCACTTACCTTTAGCAAAAGAAGCTCAGGGATGGTGCCCAGGCCCAGAGTTCAAGCCCCAGGATCAGCACAAAAAAATAAAACATAAGGCACTTGAAATACATATACCACTGAAAAAAAAACCATAAACAATCAGACCATGGAATAGATTTCAAAACCACTAGGGAATTTGAGTTGGTTTGGATGTAAACAAGGCCACTTCCTAGTGGGTGGTCATGTATGAAATGTGTAACAAAGAATACACAACATGTCATATGTTACATATATTATATATATTGCATATATAATATATTATATTAACTTGGAGTTTGCAAAGCATTTCAAACACACTGTTGCACACCTACACCTTCCTCCTGATCTCCTTGCATGGAAAAGAGGAAAGAAACAAACACAGAGCTACTTCCCTATATTATAGATCAAGAAGTTGAAGCCCAGGGAGATAAAACAATTGGCCAAAACTATCCAGAAAAAGAGGAGATGTCCAGGACTAAAATTAGAACTCCTGCCTCTAGCTCCACTATTTTCTCCTCTACATGAGGCCACCTTCCCATGCAGTACATTCATGGATTGCTACATGCCTACTCCAGGAAACTAAAGGAAGCCTGTGGTCCCAGGGAAAATGACTGGACTTGTCAAAAGATCACCCTTGGCCAGGCTTTATGAAGTATATCATCAGCAAAGAGATGAAGCCAGGGCTCTCTTCAAAGTAAATAAGCCGGCTCTTGTATAACCTCCAGGCATTTTCTGAGTATTATGAACAAGAGTTCTCAGTTGTCCATAGAAATGGCCATCATATGATGACATTGCTATTTTGGGATGCTCTGTTCAACAATACTGGATTTTCTGTTCTCAAATGCCATGGTGGCATCCTTAAACAGGAGGATAATTGTCTGTATTCATGGTAACTTACCAACGTGAAAGAGTCATCTTTGATACCCTATTCAAGTAGCATTTGGTGTTGCAGAAGTATTTGTAATTTACAAGTCTTCTTGGGTTAGCAACTTCAATCTACATTAGCACAGCATAAAATCTGAGCATTCAAATGGGAAGGCAGCTTTTCACACACATGGAGAAAACAGCTGTTCAGGCTCATTCTTTCCATGCTTAGGTTGTTCCAGATTGTAAAATCAGAGTCAGGCACCCTTAGTCTAGCAATCTTGTAAGTGGTCAGCCTTGACGAGGCTTTGGGGAATCCATGTTCCTGTCCTGAAGGATTCCACAAAGCTGAACTTTGCTGCCAGGAGGGATCTTGAGGATGAACTTGTAACCTTGGACTTGTAAGCCCTTACCCAAAGGCTTTCAGCAATATTTTGTTTTAAGAAAAGTTGTCCCTATGTGCCCAGGCTGGTCCTAAACTAACTATCCTCCTACCTCAGCCTCCCAAGATTAAAGATTACAGATACACACCACTAAGCCCCGCTCCATCATCAGCAATTTAAGAAATGTAGAAGGATAGCAATAAAGACAGACTCAACATGAATCAAAACAGCAACGATTATTTCCAGCTGACTACGCAATAATATATTCAATAGCTTTTTTTCTTTAGGACAAGAATAACTTTGTTCCATGCAAACTAAGTACTGAGTTTTATATTTACACAAATGGAATATAATACATTGCTAGATTCATTTTACAGATGAGGAAGCTGAGGTTGAGTTGTCTCAGGCCACACAACTAACAAGAAGCAGAGCCAGAATCCCAAGAAGATTTTTGGCCTGCTCTTAAGTACACACTTGAGTTGGACGCTAGTGACTCACACCTATAAGCGTAGCTGAGATCTGAGGATCGTGGTTCAAAGCCAACCTAGGCAGGAAAAGCCAAGAGATTCTTATCTCCAACTAATCACCAGACAACTGAAAGTAGCGCTGTGGATCAAACTGGTAGAGCACTAGCCTTGAGCAAAAGAGCTCAGGGACAGCACCCAGGCCCTCAGTTCAAGTGCCATGATGAACAAAAAATAAATAAAATATACCTCTCTCTCAGCCCGAGAGGGCACACAGGCACCCAACTGGGCTGGGTAGGCAGGTGCAATACATATGGATTTTGGAGGTAGCATTGTAGGTAGAATGCTCAGTGCCTGGTCCTTGCTCTCCCAGAAAAGAGCCTTCTGCTTAGTTGTCAGCAGAGCAGCAGGAGCTAGATACTATGGACCACCTAAAGCTACTGAAGCCATTTTCCTGGCCACTGCTGAGAAGAAGACTTTTATCAACAGAGTAGCTGGGAGTATTCACATTTAACCTGTCACCATGAGGCACTTGGTCGCTTTCCTTTGGCACTAGGAGATCAACCAATCTCAAAGACTTGTGTCTGGAGAGTAGAAAACCTCTTGAGCCAAGAAATGGGACAAAAGTCTAGGAGGAACATGAGATTCAGGCCCATATGATACAGACTGGCACAGGGGCCCTCCATGCCGGACATGGCCTCTCCTGGCACCTCAATGCTTTAGAACTCTACTCATTCAGAGGAACAGCAGACTCTGTGCTGGAGGAAAGGGAAAGCAATTGATTTTGTTTGGAAGAAGTTTATGTTAGTCCTTTTTATTATCTCAAGGAGGGTCATGAAATCCTCTAAAGCAAAATCAATTACAGCCACGCTCCAGGAGCCAGAGCAGCCCTTTCTTTAGCTTATGAGCAACAGGCCAGTCTCCAGAGGAGAAGGCCCCAGCCTTCAATTGGTGGCTGGTCTACTGGCTGCTGGCTTGGGATCATGTCGCCTTCTACTCTCTATAAAACCCTTTTTTCAGCCTATACAGTGCTCTACCTTAATATCCTGCAGCTGGGGGGAAGAAATCAGGTCCAAGTGGAACCAGTTGATTTCCTCTCTCTGGAGTTGGGAAGGGGAATCCAGAGCCAGGAAGAACAGAAGAGATTCTATCCTGGAAGCTGGAGAGAAAGCACCTCCCACTGTGTGTTTTGGAAAGCAGTAAAAACCCATCTGAGCAGTGAAAAAGACAACTGGCAAGTGGGAACAAACAGAAACTGAGGGCAGAGTTCTGGGGACTGTTCAGAGACTGGCTCCAGACCCCAAATTGGGCTTAGCCTTTCTCAGTCAATCTAGAAATATATTTTTCTGATTGTTGATCAATGAAAGAAAAATATCCCATAATTTTGCTTCCTTATTTTCACTAAAGAACAGTAAGTAATGTTGTATGAAATCTCCAGAATAGTTAAGTCTATAAAGACAGAAAACATACTAGTAGTTGCCAAGAGGCAAAGAGGAGAAAATGAAGAATAACTGCTTAAATAATTTGGGAGTTTCCTTGAAAGTGGTGAATATGTTTTAGATATAAATGCAGGTTGCATAACGGTGAGTGTACCAAGGACTGTTGAATTGTACACTTTCAGTTACTTGTAATTGTGTGAATTTTACCTCATTTTATATATACAAATATATTTATATACAAAGATAAGTATTTCATGTAAATATGTATATCGATGCTTATCTCATTTTATATGTAAATATATGTATAACATGCACATGTGTTATATGTATGAAAACCAGGAAATCTTATTATAGATGCAGGATTTGCTAACTTGGTAAAGTAATTTATTGGTCCATTTGTTCATTAGTTCATTAGCAATGTGCTAAGATTACCATGGTGAGCAAAACAGATTAAGTTCTTGCCTTATAGAGCTGAAAGTAGGCAATTACGCTGAAGCATTAAAGTATGCAGTGGGCATCAATTGTTGCTCTCCTCCAGCACCCACTTCTACCTTTCCAACAAGGAATGTGCTCTCCACCCTAGAGAAAGAAGGTCCTTCTAAGAACGCAATCAAAATACCCCCCATCCTCCTGATTGGTCAGGAATGGGCACATGATCAAAAGGTGAACCAATCAGAATCTCTCTGGAAATTTTCTGCCACCACTCTTCTGAAAGATCTTGATCAGTGAGCTAGAGAGACATAGAGTTGTAAACTTAGCTGCCAAATGATACTTGCAACAATCAAGCCAAGAAATTCTCTTCCTAACTTGAGGCTTGAGTTATGCTCTGTCACCTGTGTTGAAGAGTCTTTCATTGCAAGGGAAACAAAATACTTGGTACTTGGAAAATGCTACAACACAGCATTTTTTAAGCCCTTGGAGAATGAACGCTGCATTTCCAGGGCCCTGGGGGAATTGCAGCCTGAAGACAGTGCCAGTAGAAGTGTGGGGCAACCTTCAGCCACTGGCAGCTCAGGAGCGCCTGACTATCTCAGGTACATTTACCATCCTGCATCACTCCTTCATCTCAGCAGCCTGAGACTGGTTCCCTAGCAACCCCGCTTCCTTCTGGTCCACCCACCCAAAACTTCAGGCTATTCTTCTTCCCTTTGCATTCTACAGCCTGCTATCTTCCTTCCCCTTTTCTGTACCCTGGGATGGGAATTCTCAGCATTCATAGCCCATGCCATTTTTATACAGAGTTACAGCTTCTTACTTACCTTTCTCCATCAGGTACCCATGGCACCCACAAGGTAAGGATTCTCCTCTTCATTTTATAGATGAGGAAGCAAAGACTTAGAAAGTCTGGGTAATTTATCTAAGGTAACATAGCAAATGAAACACCCACAGAGTGGACAGTTAAATTAAAATCACTGCTGTCCACTTACCCTCTACTCTGGTTTCTGGGCTTTGCCAGCTCATTCTCTCATCCATCTCAGTAATACTTTGTGTCTCCTACTATATGGACTGGTATAGGTTCTGACTCCGCTTCATCTCCTTGCATCCAATTTCCACAGCATGCCCCTACTCTCAGGGACATCTGGCTTCTTCCTATTCTACTTCTCCCCCACTATGGACATCCCAGGGAGTCACAGGGTCACAGGCATGGGACAAATGATTGAAAAGCACAAAATTGAGGAGCCCCTTTGACAAGCAGAGAGTTTAGGTGCCCCCTGGACGATGACAGCTAATACAGAAGTTGATAAGAAAATTCGAATGTGGCTGATGTTTCCAAAGTGAATTTGGGCTTTGAAGCAAAGGGAACTTGACCCCAGCAAGTCTCTGCCCTGGCTTCCTGGGGTAGGTCAAGTGGTACCTACCCCCAAGGCCCAAAGGGACTTCTGGGGGGGGGGGTATTTATTTTTTAAGGTGCAAGAGTGGGACTCAAACTGGGTGCTTGATGCGTTGGCTCATTGGCTAGCACTTTACCAGCCGAGCCAGGCCTCCAACCCTATAGGGAGACTTCTGAAACAACAAATAGCAAAGTAGCTCTTCCAAAGAAAGCAGGCTTGTAGGAGACTTGCAAACTTCTTCAATTTCCTTTAACGCCCTGAGAAAAACTCCAGGAGATGTTCTTTCATTAGGCCAGGCATAGCAGTTGTCTATGCCAAGACTGGGCCTCAGCAACCAGATTATCAGTTTTTGCTACCTACAGTCTTCTCTGTGCATGTGCATATCTGTGTGTATATATGTAAGTTTTATGCTTGTGGCATTACGTGTGTCGTTTCATAATTGTAGCACATAAAATCTCTGTTTTCATAGGTTCAAAGCAGTGAAATATTGCCCATTTCATTTTGGTTCAACCTCCTGTTTTGAAAACTGGGAAATTCCATATTCATGGAAGATTTATTCACCAGCCTTCACTGAAAATACATGTTTGAAAACCAACAAGCGATTCAGGGGCACTATTTGGTTTTCTGTTGACAAGTGGAAGAGACAGAGCCTAAGAGAGCAAGCCTTGCTCCCAATTACACCCAGCACCCGCCAGCTGCGGCAGGGAAGGGCCCACTGGGCACCTTTCAAAGGCATCAGCTGCTAGGATCAAGTCAGACCCTTTGGATTCTACTCTGAACCCCCACTTGCCTCATTTGCTAGGAAGATTATCATGCTCTCTGCTTCTGTTTGTTTGTGGATTCCAGCACTTTCCAGCTTCCTGAAGGGCTTCAGTACTCAGGGCTCAGCGTGCCTTTCCACCCCTGGCTTCCTGTTCCATAGGCTCTTTTCCTTCCCTAACTCCCTTGCTGAACCCCATTCATCCCCAGTACAAGGCAGAATGGCTCTTGTGCATGCTTTCAAATGTCTAGAAAATGTTCTATGAGGAAAATACTTGTCATGTTTATCCAAGTCTGTTACCCTAAAAATGTGGGCAAGAGGGGGGACAGGGGGAACCTTCAAAAAAAGTAGGGTGTTACTTTCAAAAAGAGGCTAGAGGAGAAGCGGGGAACCTGGCTGAGGACTTGGGAAAAGAGAGGCCTTGGGAGAGAGCAACCCTAGATAGGAGCAGAGCTGGATAGCAAAAAAGAGCTGTTTAGAAAGGGGTGAGCCCTACTGGGAAGGTGGCTCAGTGGTAGAGCGCTTGCCTTGCATGCTCGAGGCCCTGGGTTCGATTCCTCAGCACCACATAAGAAAAAAGCTGGAAGTGGCGCTGTGGCTCAAGTTGTAGAGCGCTAGCCTTGAGCTGAAGAGCTGAGGGACAGCGCCCAGGCCCAGAGTTCAGGCCCCACGACTGGATCACAAAAAGAAAAAAGAAAAGAAAGGGGTGAGCCCTAAATAGTCATGTAACAAGAGTAACAGAGACTGGCTGTGCTGCTCTGGGTGGCACAGAGCTGCTGGGAGGGCTGATGGGTAAAGGCAAAGGAGGAGAAGAAGGGAAGGAAGCTATCTGCAGAGTCACACAGCCGATCTGACTGTGGATTGTTGGGTACTAACTATGTTTTCTCACAGCTTCCAAAACATTTCACCTAAACAAGGCCCTGTCGTTTGGTTGTGGCATTAAAGAGTGCATGCACTATTTGGAATATATCCAGGCTAAAACAAGAATTCATTGTTTATCCGAAGTTCAAGTGTAACCTGTGTCCTGTATTTTACTGCCAACCCAAGGATTTCAGCCCAGCCTGTGCTGACAGCCTTCCTGGCCTTCCACCACTCCTCTCCCTAGAGGTGAAACCCATACTACTTCAGCAGAGAAGAGACACTCTAGATTCAGAGAGTTCAGGCCCTGAGACCTGTCAGCATTCTGCCTGGTCCCCAGCCACTGAACTCCCTAGCCTACATATCCAGACTGAGTTCTGGCCCAGATCCCAGACAAAGGATGGAACAGAAATGACTTAAGTCACTCCCAACACCTGCCCGTCACTACTTTGCCCAAGGCACAGTATTAGAGTTAAATTTCTAGCCTTTTAAAGAACAACTCCTCTTCACCAGGCACCAGTGGCACCTAGCTTCTCAGGAGGCTGAGATCTGACGATCGCAGTTCAAAGCCAGCCCAGGCAGAAAAGTCCCTGTGAGACTCTAATCTCCAATAAACCACTCAAAAACCAGAAGTGGCACTGTGGCTCAAGTGATAGAGCGCTGCTAGCCTTGAGCACAAAGAAGCTCGAGAACAGCACCCAAAGCCCTGAGTTCAAGCCCCACAACTGACAAAAAAAAATGACTTCTCTTCAACTTGACTGCCAATTACAGCTGTCAACGATTATGCAAATGATACATTGTAAAAGAAATGGAAAGTAGAGGAAATTCTGAATAGAAAATCATGGCACAGTCTTACGGTGGGGATATATTCTCTTGCAGTCTTCTTCTGTGCATGTATGTTTCTTTTCACCTAGCTGACATGGGCTTCTGTGTCCAGTTTTTCTCTTGCTTTCAGTCTTTTTCTTTTTTTTTTTTTTTGCATCTGAGAGCATCCCACTCAGGTCCATTTTAGGCAGTATTTACCCAGTATCTACCTCAGGTCCTGCACTGTGTGAGCAGCAGTAGACTAGCCTAACACAACCTCTGCCCTGGAATGCTGTGGTTCAGGGTGGGAGCCAGACCTTGAACAAGGGAAATTAAAGTGAACTAAGCCAGCTATCAGTAGCCCACACCTGTAATCTTAGCTACTCAAGAGGCTGAGATCTGAGTATTGCCCTTTGAGGCCAACCCAGGCAGGAAAGCTCATGAGACTCTTATCTCCAATTAATCACCAAAAAACACAGAAGTGAGGCTGTGGCTCAAATGGTAGAGCACTAGCCTTGAGTAAAAAGGCTCAAGGACATTGTCTAGCCCTGAGTTCAAACCCTAGGACTGGAATACACAGACATACACAAACACACACACACAAAAATACACATATACATAGTGAATTAAATAGTCACCTACAAAGTCTGCAATAGAACTTAATCACACACTTACATTTTGAATAAATAATATTTCTAGAAATACAGAGACTACTTAAAAAGTTTATATTTAAAATAAATATTTTGAGTATGACTAAATGGTAGAACATTTAAAAGAAAAAAGATAATGTCTCTCTATTCTTGATTCATATGAACCTTGGACTTGCTTTGAATTACTACTTAATAAAGCATTCAATAAGTAATAAAACACTCTAATGGCTTATTAAAGAATGGAGGAACAAAAATATTCTTCTATCATACAATTTTTGTTGAGTGCATGGTAGTCCTTTGTGTGAATACACTACAATTTCTTTAAACTCTTATTACTAAACATTTAAGTTGATTTTAAATAAATGACTTGTAATGATAGCAATGAACATCTTTGGGCAGGAATATCTATGTGAGCAAATCCTTGGGTCTAGCTATGTATTCTCTTTAAATTATGAATCGGAGCAGAGTGACTAAGTGTGCATGCAATCTATTTTTTATTTTTTTTTAATTTTTTCTTCCAAGGCATGCCCTAGCCTACATCTCCCAGGATCCTGTGTAAGGCCACACCCCTCATTTTGACCAATGAAAGAGAGGTGAGAGCAAGACTTCCACTCACACTGAGCCTGACCCAGAAAGCCTCCGGTGCATGCTCCTCTGAGTTCTTTCTACTTCTAAGAGGCCTTTGAAGCTGTGTGCTAAAAATGGAAAAGAAAAATGCTTGAGTCTCTGAATCACTGCCTGGAGAAGATCTACCCATATGCAGATCGGGATCAGCCATTTTGACCCTGACACCAGCAGGAAATGAACTTGCATTGTGTTAAGCCATTGAGATAATGAAATGTCATCTGTTATAGCAGCTGGGGTTAACAACCTTTCCAAAGGCAATCAGGACTCCACGCTTCCTTCCCTGAACATCTGAGCTCCTCCCCAATTTCACCCCAGGAACTAGGGTTAGCCTTCTTGACAGTGCCCCTCTCTGAAAAGCTGACCCAAAAGCTGAGCCTCAATTGAAGCTGCCCTAGTCAACAACTCACATAGGAAGATCCCAGTGAAGGTTAACATTTGCCTGTTCTGGACTTGCCTCTGTACCTAGAAGGGCCAGTACCAATTTCTTCTCATGAAGCAGAACGAATCTACACAAGCGTAGGATAAACTACCCCTTAGATTACAAATAACCTATTGTCTAGGCTCACTGGCATTCATTCTGTGGCTGAAAACCACTGTGACTTGTTGTCCTCATGTCTTTTCCATCAGAAGACAAAATGGACCATGCCACCTTGTTCTAGGGAAAGCTACGGGTTGCTGAATAGCTTTTATTCTCTTTTTGTCCCATTGCCAGGGGGTTGGGTCAGCAGGAGATGTCAGCTTTGCAATCTCACTCCAAAAGCCCCTTCTTCTGGCAATGCACTGGGGAGCCAGCTCAGTAGTTTGGAAACAACAGCTTGGAGACAAGATGCTCCTTGCTCTTTCAGGGAGGCTGTGAGCTTGCCCATTTTTGTGCTTCAATTGCCATCTTGTGGCAAAGACAGAGCAAGGCATCCGATGCATCCCCAGTAGGCATCAGAACTCCAAATCCCATGATCAGCCTCTAAAATCCATCACAAATTGATGTTCACAATCAAAGATGCTTCCTCAAAGTCTTTTCCCTTGCCTCCAGCCCCTCCCACTTCAAAAAAAATATCTTCTTTTGCTTAGCATTCTGCAAATAACATGCTTAGGGAATTCTATGGATCTCACTTTTTTATTTCATTCTATAAAAATGACATACACCTATCACTTAAAAATGAAAACACTGGGCTGGGAAGGTGGCTCAGTGGTAGAGTGCTTGCCTTGCATGCATGAGGACTTGGGTTCAATTCCTCAGCACCACATAAGCAGAAAAAGCTGGAAGTGGCACTATGGCTCAAGTGGTAGAGCACTAGCCTTGAGCTGAAGAGCTGAGGGACAGAGCCAGACCCAGAGTTCAGGCCCACGTCTGACCCAAAAAAGAAAGAAAAGAAAAATGAAAACACTTCTGTGCCTCTAGTCATATAAAATAAAATTAATCAAAATGAATTCCAGGAAATAGAAACAAGGTTTTTCTTTTTGTCATATTAGTTTATTTATCTGTCTTTGCAGGGTAGGGGGGGTACAGAAATGGAGAGGGAAAAGATAAACACAGTACTCAGTTGATATTATGTTGAAAATGAACTATACAACTTGTAGGTGAGGATGAGAAGAAAAAACTGTGAGAGAGGGCCTGGGAAGGTGGCTCAGTGGTAGAGCGCTTGCCTTGCACGCCTGAGGCCCTGGGTTCGATTCCTCAGCACTCCCTAAGCAAAAAGAAAAAAGCCGGAAGTGGCACTGTGGCTCAAGTGGTAGAGTGCTAGCCTTGAGCTGAAGAGCTGAGGGACAGCGCCCAGGCCCAGCGTTCAGGCCCCACGACTGGACCCAAAAGAAAGAAAAAAAAGAGTACCAACATAACTTTTACATGTGTGTGCATGCATGTGTACATGTGAGACACAGAAACAGGAAAGACAGAGACACAGAGAGACAGAGACACAGAGACAGTGAGAGAGAATGTCATGGGGCTTGAACTCAGCCTGAGTATTGTCCCTGAGCTCTTT
>NW_012267223.1:16501112-16509734 GCF_000151885.1 Dipodomys ordii
AGAAAAAAGCCGGAAGTGGCACTGTGGCTCAAGTGGTAGAGTGCTAGCCTTGAGCTGAAGAGCTGAGGGACAGCGCCCAGGCCCAGAGTTCAGGCCCCACCACCAGACCAAATAGAAATGTACTCATTACCTGACTTATGAAATGGTAACTCCAGTCTACATCACCTTTATAATAATTTTAAAAATGAAAACACTACCAAAAACTTCAAAGAAGTCACAAATCATCCCAAATCCAGCCACTGTGAACTAGCCATTGTAGTCCTTGAAGTAAGTTACTCTAGGCCACCACAGGCAGAGAAATGGCATGGTCTGTATCATTCAGAGTTTGGGCTCTGGCACCAGGCTGCCAGAGTTTCCAGATGGCTCTGTCAGTTCCTAATGTGTGACCTTGGACAAGATGAGTCCATGAGAAGAAGCAAGGATAATAGTGATGGCCCTCTGTTAGCATCACTGGGAAGAATTCCCAGTAAAGACTGAAAGACAACAGTAAAGACTGTTTGGTACCTGAGAAACCTTCATATGGTAGCCAATGTTAGAACAGGTTGATGAGCTGGCAGATAGTGACATGCGATTTTAAGAGAAGGATATTTAATTATAGATGTTAGGGTGGTTTTTATTTTGGTTTGGTTTGGTTGTTTTTTGGTTTTTTGTTTGTTTGTTTGTTGGTCGTAGGGCTTGAACTCTGAGCCTGGGCGCTGTCCTTCAGCTCTTCAGCTCAAGGCGAGCGCTCTACCACTTGAGCCACCACTTCCAGTTCTCTGGTGGTTTATTGGTGATAAAGAGTCTCATGAACTTTCCTGCCCAGCTGGCTTTGAACCGCAATCCTCAGATCTCAGCCTCCTGAGTAGCTAGGATTACAGGCGTGAGCCACCAGCACCCAGCTACGGTTTTGTTTTGTTTTTTTAAGTATTCATAAAGAGAACAAGGAGAAGGAATCCATCGTTGTAGAGACTGGAAATTGAGTGGCTGAGTCTTCCCAGATCCCCCAGATGATCAGCTATGTGACTCCTGGCTGTTGCTTAATCAGTCTAGTCTCCCCTCTGCCACCAGCACACCACCAGGGAAGCTGCCCGTGGTGCAGCAATTCCTACTCAAGCAGTTCCCACTCAGAAAGAACTAAGAGTAATGATAGCCAACCAAGGAGAAGTACCCGAAAGAGGGTGCTGGCTATCCTACATGTGGTGCCAGTAACTCTCCTGGTTTCCATGGATGCTCAGTCACATGTGCTGAGGAAGTGGTGAATGGAAGGTTGGACTAGGAGGCCTGCCCTGGACACCATTCCCAGGAAATGACAAACTGGCCATTCATTCTGACAGAATTCCTGCTTACTATCAACAGATGTGATCTGCAGTGGATGACTCCCTTCCCCCTTCTTCATGTCCACCTCCTCTTCTGGGTTAGATATCACTTTGTAATAGAACAGACTGAGACTTAGGATTGCAGGCGTGAGCCACTGGCACCCAGCTATTTACCTGTCTCTTTAAAAAAAAAAAACAAAAAAAACTTTCCACATCTGGCCCCCACTCACATTCAAGTCTAGCCAAGGAGTTCCAGAGGCAGTTTGCAGTTTACGTACATTCATAACCATCATATACAGTTAAAATCTTGGCCATCAAGAGAGAGCTTGAGGCTCTGAGTTCAAGCCCTGGAACAAAAAATAATCAGCAAAAAAAATGTGAAATGGGAATTTAATTATCATTGTTTGATTGAATGAAGTACTCATTCTTTTCTAAGTTAGAGATGAGAAGAGTACTTTCTGATTGCATTTTCATTTTAATTGGGACATTCCTTTTAAAGAGAAGATTTAAGTAATCATTTAGTTTATGTTTAACACTTCATTATCCAAACACCAACACCAGGAACTATCAGAGGAACTTTTCAAGCCTCAGAGACTGTCAAAAAAATAAAATAAAAACCTGTTTGATTCAACAGCTTCAGATTTTTTTTCTTTTTTCTACAGATGACTGTGCTAAAATTCAATAACAGAAGAAATACCAAGAAGAAGCCATTCCAGAATTTAGAGATATCTCTATGAGTGAAATAAACCAAATGTTATTTCTTCTAACCAAAGAATTTCACATTAAAACTGGAAACCCCTAAAACTAAATGTGTGTGTGTGTGTGTGTGTGTGTGTGTGTGTGTGTGTGTGTGTGTGTGTGTTTCGAGGATCATTTTGGTGATAATTCCTTTGATTGTCGTTCTTTTAAGATTTTTTTTAATCTTTTAAGATTTTAAGATGTAAAAAAATGATAATTGGCTTCTCACTTTAAGCTCAATTAATATTGTAAATATTTTAAAATATAATATGTTTAATATACTACAATGTTTAATATACTACATAGAATAAATGTTTAATATACTATACAGAATAAATACTGCATTACCTTTAAAAAATCAGCCTAGAGCTAGAATTCTCATAAAATTGTGTGGGTCCATTGGTCAGTTGATTGGTTGGCTCACTTCCTAAAGAAAATTCAAACCTCTTCAAAGAGTAACGTGTTCAAAAATAATCATCACAGTCAATCCAGCAAATGCAAGACTGGAGAAAGATTCTTTCCCTCTAGCCTCTTCTCTACAAGTTATTGCCAACACAACCACCAAGGTATTAAATTAGTAATAGCCCATTAGCCCAAGGCATTCTCCTACTTTGTACATAAACTATCTGAAATTGAATTTAGGAGTATATTTTTTATAATAGTAGCTAGATTTCAACCAATCACAAGCAGCCAAGTTTCAGCCAATCACCACCAGCCAAGCAGGTCTGAGGAACCTTTTTTTCTGCCAAGAGCCATTTTGAAATTTATAATATCATTCACTGGCCATACAAAATTATCAATACAGGCAGATGGTGGCAGTAGCCAATGAAAAGAACACAGGCCTATCATGTCTGTCACGATACATACAGAATGATTTCACAGGCCCCATAACCTGAATATTCCCCATTGCTGGCATGCCCAAGTAAGGAAAATACCTGACTACAGCCAATCAGATGATTTCTCTACCTTGTTCAACATTTGGCTTATAAAAAGTTAGCGTTCCCTATGCTGGACAGGGCTGTTTGAAACTCTTGTGGCTCTGAGTACTACTCAATTCATGAATTGTTCCTTGCTCAAATGAATAAAACTCCACTAAGTTTAAATTGCTCCATTTGTTTTGGTTTTCTAGCAAAAGTGACTTTGCTCCAAACCAAAGCCAAAGCTTGTTACTCTCCTATCACTAAAGGAGAAAACCAATGCCCTCATGGCAAACAAGGGCAGTACCATCAGGCATTAGCCACAAGTCTCCACCCTCTGACTAAACTAAGCCCTAGAAATCAGCAGCAATGATGGGCATAAAAGCCAAGGTTCTGGCTCTACCTCCACTGGGTGACTACAGGACTTCTTATCACCTGTTTTTCTAACTCAGATTGCCTAGAACCACAGGGCCCAAAGTAGTGCTGGGGATACAAGTGTGATACGCCATGTGTGAACACGGAAGTTATTGATTCTGGGAATCCAGCTGCATTACAGCCCAATTACGTGCATGATCTCAGCGATGGCAATTTCATACATTTGGAGTAAATTAAGCAATTTTTATATCTTAGAAGGAAATTGGAATCATGCAGTAACAAACTGAGGATATAATGAAAGCAGTGGACCCTATACCAAAAATACAAACACCTAATTTTAAAACAATTTTAAAGGGTCCCCAAAATACAACGAAACCTACAAATTTTCCAATAGATTTTTCTTAGCTCCCAAATTAAGAAACCCCAGAAATGACTCCTATCAATCATGTTAGCAAAATAAATAAATACCCAAGGGGGTAAAGTCCTTACTGTCACTGATTAAAGTTATCTGATCTTGAGTCATGTTTGCAAACACTTGAGCCTCCATTTCTTCACCTGCAAAATGAAAATAATAGCACCTGTCTCATAAGGTAGAGGTGGGGTGAAAGGAGATGTGAAGTCTCATAAGCTGGAGTGGAGAAGTTGGGGAAATAATCGGTGAACGTAAAGGCAGATGGTAGAAGGTACAACAGGTAACACTCAGTGAGGAAATCGATTTCAAAACAACCACAACAGCTCATCCAGAGTCCCTGGAGAAACTCACACTTCCTCAGCCTACAACTCAGCAGCCAACACTCTGGCATCAACATCCACGGGGCACAGGAACTTCACCTTCTACCTCACCTCAGCCAGGTGAGCCCTCCTGGGCTCTGAGCTTGGCCTTGAGATCAACAGCAACAAGTCAGTGAGGTAGGTAAGACTTTTGGGAGGGAGAGAGACAGAAGAACCAAAAACCAGATACTCCCTTTCCATATGTGCATCTTTCTGCTCCTCACTTTGCTCTCCTCTCCATGGCCACACAGTGGAATTACATGAGATTTTTTTAACTAGGCCAATAGTATATGTAAATGTTATACCACAGTAGAATTTTTTAAGGATATCAATACTTGGGGGGGGGAGATCAGAAGGGATAAGAAGGGGAAACAAAGGAGGACGCAACAATGCTTGATAAGAACTGTACTCATTATCTTGCCCATGTAATTGTAACCCCTCTGTATGGTATTTTCACAATAAAAAATGAATATCAATACTTGTCAGGCACCAGTGGCTCATGCCTGTAAACCTGGCTTCTCAGGAGATCTGAGAATTGTAGGATAAAGCCAGCCTGGGCAAGCAGGAAAGTCTATGACTCTTATCTCCAATTAACTAACAAAAAGCTAGAAGTTGGAACTATGGCTCCAAGCAGCAGAGCACTAGCCTTGGGCAAAAAAGGTAAAGGACTGCACACAAGCCCCTAAGTTCCAACCTCAGTGCTGGCACCAACGACAACACCAAAAAAAAAAAAAAAAAACCCTCTCTAAGGATGAGTTCAGGAGACTGTATATCCAAAAGGAGGAGGAGGAAAAGAAGAAGAGAAGAGAAGAAGGAGGAAGAGGAGGAGGAGGAGGAAGAGGAGGAAGAACATAACTCACCAAGCCAGGCACCATTGACTTATGCCACCTAACCACCTAGGAGGATGAGATTTGAGGATTGAGCTTCGAAGCCAGCCTGGGCAGGAAAGTCCATGACTCTTATTTCCAATTACCAGAAAACTGGACTTGGATCTGTGGCTTAAAGTGGTAGATCACTGTCCTTGAGCAGAAAAGCTCAGGGACAGTGCCCAAGTCCAAAGTTCAAGCCCCATGACTGACCAAAAAACAACAACAAAAAAAAACAGGGGCGGGGAAGGTGGCTCAGTGGTCGAGTGCTTGCCTTGCATGCATGAGGCCCTGGGTTCCATTCCGCAGCACCACATAAGCAGAAACACTGGTAATGGCGCTGTGGCTCAAATGGTAGAGTACTAGCCTTGAGCTGAAGAGCTGAGGGACAGCACCCAAGCCCAGAGTTCAGGACCCATGACTAACAACAACAAAAAAAAGTTGTCCCACTGGGCAGCCAGATTTGAGAATCTATTCTTAATTCATCTCCCATTGTGGCACAATTAGGATGGCACCCAGAGCCCTGCTACTACCCTATGCTTTGTACCTGTGCCTGTGGTTACTATGTTCAAGCAGGACTGACTAAGTGATTCTCCCAAGCCATAAAGCTGTGAGAGTGAACGAAACCCTGTATGAGCCATGGCAGCGGTGATAGGAGTCTATCACTCAAATTAATACAAAGACAAAATTTTTGTCTTGTCACTTTAAAAAGTGGAAACCCCACTGGAGGCTCACACCTGTCATCCTAGCTACTCAGGAGGCTGAGAGCTGAGGATTGTGGTTCAAAGCGCAGGAAAGCTGGGAGACTCTTATCTCCAATAAACCACCAGAAAACCGGAAGTGATGTTGTGGTTCAAGTGGTAGAGCATTTGCCTTGTGCTGAAGAGCTCAGGGACAGTGCCCAGGCCCAGAGTTCAAGTTCCATGACCGACAAAAAAGAAAATGTGGAAACCCCATAGGGTGGCAACTCTGGACCATGCTCACCTCTCCTCACTGTAGACTTCACCTGGCATCTTCATTGCACAGACCAAGGACTTATTGGACTTACGCGAGACCATACCCTGAGCTTTTCTTATAGGCTGAAGTGTTTGTGCTCTCCCAAAATTCATTTATTAGAGCCCTAACTCCTCATGTGGTTGTATTTGGAAGTGGAGCCTTTGGAAAGTGATCAGGTTGAGATAAGATCCCTCCATTTCTGTCTCCCAGGTAGTTAGGATGACTGGCTTGAGCTGACCCTGCCCCCCCCCGCTTAAAATCAAGACTTTTAACCCCAGGGTTCTGATTTCAGAGTCCTCCTTTTTAAAATGATCGAGTTTACATCTCTCAATAGTGTGCTGTAAAAGCTATATGCCTTTTTAACTGCAGAAAATTACAGTATACAACTTACTTCTTGATATTACACTATCCAAAAAAAAAAAAAACCTGTCAATATGGGGCTCTAAATTCAGCAGGACTGCTTGAACTAGAACTCAAATGTGTAACAAGGTTTTTTAAAAGCCGTTGCTGGTTGAAATAAAATGGCAAAGCAATATTAGTGAGTTCAACTCAGGAAATCCTCAAAGAACAAGGAAGAGCCCAAAAGTCCCTGAAAGACTGGCAGCTTCTTGCAGCGAAGAAGGAAGAAGAGGAGAGGAAGGGGGAGAGGGAGAGGGGAGGATGAAGAGAGGAGAAGAAGGGGAGAGGTGGGGAGGGAAGGGAGAGGAAGGGGAGTAGGAGGGAAAGACAAGAGAGGGAGGGGGTGGGGTAAGTCCCTGGAGAGAGTTTCAGAGGTCCCATCTTAAGGTTACTTATAAGACCTAGGGATAAATATGAGTATAGACCAGGGACCAGATGACCAAGATAAACAATGGTTCCCAAGTCCTTAGCTGGAATCTCACACTCAAGAGTCAAGGACTACCATGTGGTTAGTGAAGAGAGACCAATCCTACCATCCTTATAATGCCTCCTCTTCCCCCAGTAAATATTCCTCTCTAGATATGGAATCTAAAACCCCAATCTAATTTTCTTTCCTCTCTTGTCTCCAACACAGACAAGAAAAACACTTTAGAGGAAGAATGATAAATAATAAATTCAAACAAGGTTTAAGATGGACAAATTTTCTTCTTTAGATTGTGTGTGTGTGTGTATGTGTGTGTGTACCAGTTTGAACTCAGAACCTCTGCTTGCTAGATAGCTACCCAACCACTTGAGCCGCCTCCCTTTCCCCTCCCCCAGCCCTTTATGTTTTAGAGGGTTTTCCAGACAAAGTCTCGTTTTTTTGCCTGTGACCAGCTTCAGCCCTCAATCCTCCTGCCTTCATCTCTTGTGTAGCTGAGATTACAAGCACTACCATGCTCAATCCTGAATTCTCATTTTCTAGGTAAGAATTTTTGCTTTGGGTTCCTTTTTCCTTTGCTTTCCTCCATGTGTTTTTTTTTCTTTGTACAGGAAGACCTAAGTGGTGTATAAGGGTCATCTCTTACCCAAGCAATGTAATTGCTGCTAATTTAGAGCCATAGCATGCAAAGACACAGATGGAGAGTAGGATAGAGGAATGGATTAATCGATAGATAAGAGAACTGGTAGATAAAGCATGCTGAAAAGAGAGAGAACTTCAAGGCCAGAGCAGAAATCAACACTTCCAGGCCAAAAGAGCGTGGATGGATCCCACTGAGGTATGCATTGAAGAATATTCACACTGCCCAAAGAAAGAGCAGCCCCAACAAAAACAACAGTCACCAAACACAAAAGGGCAAACAGAGCAATTATATAGCTCAGTAATTAGCAATAGAAGAGGAAACAAACTGGAAAGAGAGACCTATGGAAAACCTTAACACCTCTATCTACTACTGGGTTCAAGGTAAAGTTCAAAGCAATCAGCCAAACTCCTAAAAGGAGCACATAGCTTCAACAAATCCCGCTGAGGTCACTGAGTCTCTGCCCTGCTCACAGAAGTAGAGTAGCCCATAATCCTCCCACATACACACACTTCCTTGGAGGAGAGGCTCAGCATGACTTGGGTCCCAAGGACTCATCTCCACACCTTAACAAAAATACTTTTGGAAACTAAAAAACTATTCTACAGGTTCCCTTTTCCTCTCTTGCCCAGTGGGGCATCACCCAGAGGGAGATAAGTGGCAAGGTCAGGTTTGGCCATCCTGCCTTCAGTCTAGGAAGAAGTTCTCATGTGCCTCATCATCAAACAAAGTTGTCCCTAGATTCAAGATGGTCTCTGCAGTCCAGGTCATAGTGCCCAGGAAGTTAGATTCAAGGTCACTGCTTTGTCTGCAGATCAATGTCAGTCATTTACAGGTGAGGCAGAGAAAGGATTGGATGGATAAAGCAATGCTGGATGTTGGGTAGGGTTGTCAGAGAAATAGAACTGGAGGCAGGAAGCATGCACAGATCTTTGGGTCTGCATATGTCTTCCGTGTACCCTTAAATGTGTTACCTCTGCTCTCTGAAACTTCCCCTCCCCGCCAACAAAAAGGGACAATAGCGCCTATCTTTGGATATTGTTTCAGAGTTTAAAAGGATACAGCAAGGGCTGGGGAGGTGGCTCAGTGGTAGAGTGCTTGCCTTGTATGCATGAGGCCCTGGGTTCGATTCCCCAGCACCACATAAGCAAAAAGAAAAAAAGCCGGAAGTGGTGCTGTGGCTCAAGTGGTAGAGCACTAG
>NW_012267223.1:16512669-16520724 GCF_000151885.1 Dipodomys ordii
AGCAAAAAGAAAAAAGCTGGAAGTGGTGCTGTGGCTCAAGTGGTAGAGTGCTAGCCTTGAGCTGAAGAGCTGAGGGACAGCGCCCAGGCCCAGAAAGAAAGAAAGAAAGAAAAAGAAAGAAAGAAAGAAAGAAGAAACAGAGGAAGCTGCTCACTTCATGGTGGCCAGTAAACAGAGAAAGAGAGAGAGAGAGCACCAGGATCCCAATATCACCTTCAAAGGCACATCCCTATTAACCTACATTCCTCCACCAGGCTACATCTCCAAGGGTTCCACCATGACCCAACAGTGCAACAAGCTGGCAACCAAGTCTTTAACATTTGAGTCTTTTGTATCACACCCTGAGCCCATCAGTAAAACAGGACTAAACCAGTCCTCTATTGAAGAGAAACAAGAAGAAGAGAAGGGGACCAGAATTTGCAGTGCAGAGCTTCCCAGAGCAGGAAGCATGAGAGCTAAAGGTCCCCCTCTGTGGACCAAGATGGTCCTGGAGAAAAGGGGAGAAGTAGATCACTGAAATTCTTTACCTGTGATATAAAAGGCTGAATCTCAGTGTCAAGAAGAATGTAAATGAATTAGAATAGCAGCCACAGCTTTGGATAGTGAATAGCTTTAATAAATGTGATTGTTCCTGGCTGAAGATCTGGGGAGCCAGAGAGGGAGGTCAGTGTTTCTGTTTTGATAAACTGAGAATAATCCTCATAAGGTAAGGTTTCTGTCTTATTCATTTCTGTTTCCCCAGAACCCAGCACAGATGGAGCTTGGCTCAAGGTCAGGCTCAATCAGTATCTGTTGAAACAAATGAGAGAATGAACAGAAAGGCTGTGGCCTAGCATCATCTAGAGACAATAGGCTCCCAGGGCTGCTCTGAGACTTGATTCATAACGGTGCTGCGGGGATGTTGGCTTGTGTTATATCCATTCATTTTGGCTCCCAATCACATAATTAACAGCCAAGGTAGCAGCCGTCTCTATAATAGCCTTTGTGGGGAGATCACAGAAATAGCAATAATTTACTCAAGATCAGTGTGTTGCAACTCAATCACTTGCATAATCATAGACCACAGGCTCTGGGAGTAAATTTGAAATACAGCCTGGAACCCTAGGCTCCTGACTTGTATTCTGGTCTCCTTTCCTGCACTGCAAGACACATGGCAGAGGTTGCCATGTGGGCAGAGCTTTACACAGCTTAGGACTCTGTTAAGGATCCTAACCATGCCCAGAGTGAAAGCTCTTACTATGAATTAGGTTTGTCAATCACTTCTAGACTTCCTGTCATGTGATAGGCACTGAATAACTATCATACCCTTCTTGGAGTTCAAATATAAAGGCAAAAGCACCAAAAAATATATACATATGAGCTCTCTCTCTCTCAGTCTCATGGTAACTTCTCAACCAATGAGTTCATGAAACTAGTAAGTAGCAGAACAGGGCTATGGTCTCCAGATACCTTCTGGGCCAAGGTTCAAGCAAAGCTTTTCTAAGGATGTGACATTGATATGACCCTTTAAAGCTGGGGAAGCGGAACTTAGCTTCAGGAAGAGGATGAGGTAGAAGCCCCTTCAGGGAAAGAAGGTAGCACTCCCAAAGTCCTTGATGTGAGAAAGCTTATGTTTTTCCCATCAACCACACTGCCTCTCAAAATAACACTTTGTGGGAGAAATCTCCAGAACGATGTTGACATCACATCAATGGAAGGATCGATCAAGAGAAAAGAAGGGGAGATGAAGAGTTAAAAGAGGAGCAGGGAGAAAGGACAGGGAAGAGGAGAGGGGAGAGAGAAGACTCTTTTCTAATATTCCCAAGTCCTTCTCAGTAGATCATTAATCCTGGGGGACACTCCATATAAACAAATTTAGGGAATGCTGTATCCTTTTCTGGACAATTTATACAGCTTGTTAACAGTGCAAAGACCTTAAGAAGTCCTGCAGTAAAGAACATGAGTTCCCCCAACTGATTTGACTACTTTCTCAATCAATATCGGCTTAGCATTCTACAGACATCAGTCAGGGAAAGATTTCTATAAATTAAGTTCAGCAAGCACATGGGCAGCACCAACTTCAACATCAGCCCTAAGGAAGGAAAGCTGTTTAATAACACACTCTATTGCTACATGTTTTCTATGTGCTCCCATGAGCATTGAGAATACCCTGGCCAAGCCCCAGGCTTAAGGTTCCCACCTGCCAGACAAGTAGCAGGTAGAATGAAGCCTATGTTCACCATTTGATCCCTGGGGGGGGAAGGGAGGAGTGGGGGAAGGCGAAGGAGGCCTGACTGGGGCTGGCTTAACAGAGATTTACTTCCCTGGCATCCTTTGGAATGGATATCCTGCATGATTGAGTCGGGCTTTGTTCAATTCTCAAAGCAATTTGCTAGGAGTGAGAAAGGAGCGCTTAGAAAAGCAAGTTGGTCAGTCCTGGATGATTACTTCTTATTCCAAAACAATTACTATAAAGGTAAAATGGGTTATGTTGCTGTAAAAAAAATATGATTCTCTCCAAATAGTAGCACATGAACTCCCAACCATAGCCACGCAGCCAAGGCCAAGAGCAGGCCAAGCACAGGACCTATGGGAAAAGACACTTCTCCCTCCTCAAATAGGACTGGCTTAAAACAGAAAAGGGGAGCATGGGAGAATAATGGGGTACCGAGGAGACAATCAAAGCTCATGACTAAAGAAGTGGCAACAATGGCACCCAACCTTCCTCTAACTCTCACCCGGACCCCAGAGCCAATGAATCACCTAAAAGAAGAGTCAGCAGAATTGGTCAACCTTGGCAGCAGGAGTCTTCTGGTTGGGCAGTCTTTATTGTAACAGCTGGTCCTGTGCATTGTAGGAAATCAACATGCCACGTACTACCCACTAAACATCAGTGGCAATCTCTCCTCCCACTAAGTGGAGAGGGCTCAATCCATTCCCAGACATTGCTAAATGTCCACAGGAACTCTGAAGTAGAGGTGATAAACACCCCTGATTGAAAACCACTATACAGAACCAATATGGACATGAGAGGTCCCACCAGGTCACTGGACCCAATGCATCTCCAAAGAGAAAAATGGAGAGATTGGCCTCTCCCATAGAGCAAAGGGAAAATATATCCACGGGCTATGGCTGTTGACCTATTCTGAAGGAGTCACCTTCATCCCTGAATATCACTGCCTGTGACTGACATCAGGGCCACATGTCCAGCCTGCTCTGCAGAAGAGCCAACGTGAAGAGTCCAAGCCAACAGACATGAGAGAGCTTTCCTGGCAAGCTAAGGGAGCCATTCAAGGGAGCCAATCGCTCTCCCCTGCCTGGCCTCAGGGATCCCATGCTGTTTGTAGGAAGTAAAACCATCGGCTGTCTTGTGAGGCTTGGTGAGATTCAGTAGGAAGAGTGTGAGAATCCTTCCTCAGCACGGGGGATATTCCTCTAGATACTCACACAGTGAGACCAAAGGAACATACTCTTAGGGGAGGAACACCAAAGGCACAATGCCTGTGTGCCTTTGGCCATATAAAATAATATTTATCGAAATGAAAAAATGAGGATGTCCACCGTTCCCCCCAACGGACTCAGAGATACCTGATTCAAAGCAACACATCTCAGGAATGAGCCCCCTATTCATGTCCACTCACAATGGATAACAGAGCAGGAAGCCAAAGAGTGGGTTGGCTTGGAGTCAGATAGTGTGATAAGGTGCTGATGTTGACCCTGATCTAGGTCTCTTTTCTTCAGCTACCCCGATGCACTCTGTCCTAATCAAAGACAATTACAACATGCAGTTGTTATATAAGATTCAAGTGAAATGTGTGTGCAAGGAATTTGCAGATACAGAGCATCAGTGTTCATTGTTTTTATTTACTCTAGGAGTATCATGAAAATCAAAAGGCAAATTGATTTAAGTTTGCTTGAAAGGAGATGGCCAGCAACCAATTGCAGAAAACACTGGGAAGGAATATCTGCTTTGAACATAATGGCTAAGAGTCGCTAAGTGGAAAGAGAAAACATGAAACGGTGTTTTCAAAATTTTTAAAGTGATTATTAAAGCACCTCAAAATTCTTAGATACAGAAACAAAAAAAGAAAAGCATTGCTTTTTAAAATGGTCTTTTCTGGGTCTTTTTCTTATATTGGTGGCCCTTGATTCTATTTTTCCCATTCACTTCATTTCTATGGTCGCTCAGGGCCCTGAAGTGTCTTTAATTGTCATCACCAGCGTCATCCAGAGCCACTGGGAAGCATTTAACTTTTCATAGCCCCATTCCAGGCACTGTACTGAGAAAATTACCACTGATGGAAGAAGAAAGAGTGAGAGAAGGAAAAAGAGACAGAGACAAGAAATGAACCGAGGAGGAAGCTGCTACATTGACCTCTCTGAGGCCTTAAATCTGACTCTGCAATTAGGAAGGGAAGTGACCTTGACTGGAACCTATCATGTGCCAGGGACTAGGCTGGCACCTCACAGAACTATGGCATCTAGTCCTTGCAGCATTGCTAAGAGCAGACCAGACTTTTGCAAAACAGGGTCCCCGTGATTCAAGTCCACTCCTCAACTCATTCATCCAAACAGTGTTTACTGTGGTTTCGCTATGTGTCAGACACTGGCCTAATAATAGAAGCAAATATTTGTATAAGACCAATAATTTGCTAGCTACTGTTTGATTTATGTTGATTTAATTATGACAACCTAGAAAGAAAATGTCCTCATTGTCATCTATTGTTGCAGCTGAGAAGAGCTAAGTTACTGCCCAAGTCACACACTGAATGACAGCCCCTACTGCCCCTGACTCTTGATACCTACAGCCATGTAATCTCTCCCCCTTGAGGGCAGGTTGGCCTAGTGACTAGTAGAATATGCAAGAAGTGACAGGCTGTCAGCCCGGGATTAAGCTACGTAAGATTGGCTTTCATCTTGCTAACTTTAATGGACCAGGTTGCTGTGCTAGAAGGACTCAAGTAGCAAGAAATGAAGAGCAGTCTCTCCATTCAGCCAACAGCCCACAGGGCACTGCTAACACCCATGTGAGCTTGGAAGCTCATCCTGCCCCACAGACACGGTAAATGAGATCAACCCTGGCAGACACCTTCACTGAAGCTTCGTGAGAGACACTGAAATGAGGGTGTGGCTCAGATTTCCTGGACTCGAGCCACACGGTAGATGGGAGACAGTGAAGGTACCACCGTGTGTGGTCATTTGTTGCCCACAAAATTGTTTGTTACACAAAAACTGTTCATGTAGAACCTGGGATATCCCAGCAAGCCCTGCCATAAAGAACAAATCTAACTGAGCCCTGGTATTTCCTAGTAATAAAACAATATCTTGCTTATCAATTTAATTAAGTGTGTGTGTGTGTGTGTGTGTGTGTGTGTGTGTGTGTGTGTGTGTGTGTGTGAACACATGAGGAGTTCAGAGATTAGGCATTACTCCTTATTTTATAGGTGAGGAGACTGAGACTCAGGTTAAATATTGACAGAAGTTATACATGAAAGTAGTAAGCCTGAAGCTGTAGTCTAACACAAAGATCCATGCTTGTCCCACTAATCAGCCCTAAATGGAAAGCGCAGACAAAGTGACCTGGAGAGTAGGATAGAAATGAGAGACCATGGAGTAAAGAAGAAATAAACTGAAAGAAGCATCTTCTGACAGTTCATCATACATTGCTGAGACCCACCCCCCGCCAGTCCAAAAGCAGCCAGCTCCAACACTGGAAGCCTTCAATGCCCAGCAAATGTCACCTGCACTTTGGGAAAGAAGGAACTTTCACCTGCTATAGCCATAACTTTTAAAAAAATGCCTAGGTGAAAAAAGTCAGGGAGAAAGGTACAGCCTAGTGGGTGGATGACAACCCCACTGTCCTATATACCTGAGATCCTAAAAGCACTGCCTACAGATGACCTAGTGACTGGTGCAGGCCAGGTGGCTATGTACAATCATTCCATGTTTGAAGGCTCTTACATTCCGACAGAGAATCAACTTGCCCTTCTGGGGGGGGAGGGGAATGGAAGGAAAGAGGGAGGGACACTGCCAAATAGCTGCGCTATTCCAACTAGATATTGAGCCAACACTGTAACATTTAATCCTAACAACATCCTGAGGTGGTAACTCTCCTCCTCTCCCATTTTTCCAGATGACAACACTAAGGTTCAACAGCTTAAAGCATCTGCTTGAAGTGAATAAATGCTAGAGCCAGGTCTAAAACACAGATGGGTCTGCCTCCAAAACCTGGGATTCACTTATCAGTTGTTGGACGTTGGTGGATCTTTTCTCTGTCTCCTCCTTTCACATGCAGGTGCTGGAAAATAGGTACATGGGGCAATTCCAGATAACTGACAATGTGAGCAGAAGGACCTAGCTTTTCAGAACAGGGAACACTCAACCCCCTCCAGGTTTCCACAAAAGCTTCCCATGTTCCCAGGGTGCTTAGGACAAATCTAAAAGGAAGCATTTTACCTAATCTGTGGATAAATGTAAAAAGCACTCTCGGGGATAGGATAGGATAAGATGTGAGGTTCTGGGTTCCTTTTAATAGTTGTTCTTAAAAATGAAGTGACAGGAGATCTACTTCCTGGAATAACCGAGTTCTGTCACACAGGGTGTCTTAGATGCTTCATAGCCCAGACAGAGCTAGTGTCCATCTGTGGCAGAGGTTCTGCCTTGTACAAAGCCCCATTTCAGTATACCAGTGGCATACCAACACGGGCAGGATCCGCAAACAGCCCTTTGTGAAGACAGGCTGTGGAAGCAGATCTCTTAGTTAATATTCTAGGGAGCTACTCCTGGCCTCGCATTTCCTTTCATGTGAGCACACAGCTTTTTGTAAAACTCTGTCCTCCCTTGATGGGTGAGTATCTATGAATCACTCCATCCATCCACAAAGGAAGATAGCAGAGGACATTTGCATGCAATGAAATCACTTCCTAGTCTTCACCAGACACCAAGCATGCATAATGCTCACTGCACGAGGCTCAACTTGCAACATGGGCCCAACCCCCTACCCTGCCTCTCTCCAAAGTACAGATGGCAGGATATAGTTTACAGGGTGGGCTTCAGAGGTTAAAGCCCTTCTACACAATTATACCATCCGGCCATGGCCAAGCCAATATCTCACAAGGTCAACCAGGCTACAAAACACATACCCCTTCTCTGCACCAGGTGGAGAGATAGAGAAAAGGAAAGGAACAAATACTAATGGATCACCACTATATGCTCCAGATCTGTGCTGGATCCCTCACACATCCAATCCTTACAGTGATCTGAAACAACAGCTCAGAGAGGTTGAGGACATTGCTACAAGATCTGAACTGAAGCATGATTGGCTGCAAAGCCTGGAGTCTTTCCACTTACATCATCAGCATTGTATCACAACTCTCCCCTCTCCTTCCTGTCCCACTTCAGTCTAACCTACTCCGAACACTCAAGGTTGGTAAAGCACAGGCAGGAACTGGACTGGTTACCTGGGCTCCAGCACAGGGTGTAGGTGTTTATCTCAACCTGCTATGACAGGTTAAAAAGGTAAGGATGGCCAAACAACATCTAAGAAAAGTGCTGTGTAAAGCAGTATGCATGCCCTAGATGAAAGAAGGGCTTTGCTAAAGAGAAAACATACCTGTTGCCTCTGGCTAGATATTGTACTTGCTTTGTTTTATTGACCCTATCTGTAAAGTAGGTTCAATTCAATTGCCCCTGAAGACACCTCACCCTTCTACGTATCGGTAGAAGGAGAGAAGTTTCCAGAAAAAGCAGACCCAAAGCCAAAATCACAAAAGCACCAAGTGGCCCAAAACAGCTCCCATTCCAATATACAGGCCTCTTTCCTTTCCCTCTTCTCCTCTTCATTTGTTCTAAAAGATCCTCAACTGTTATAATTTCTAGTCTGCTCATTTTTGCCTAAGTAAGAACCAATTTGCTGCACTTTTTAAAAATCATAATACACTATGCAATTCCCAGATTTTGTTCACTACATTCATTTTAGGGAAGCACCAGAAAATAACAGAACATATTTTTTATATGTGTGCTGGTACTGGGGTGTGAACTCAGGGCCTCGGCACTGTCTTGTAGCTTTTTTTTTTT
>NW_012267223.1:16524264-16531958 GCF_000151885.1 Dipodomys ordii
CTTTCTTGTATCAAATAGAGCAACACTGGAAAAGAAAAACAATCTTCCTCTTCTGCCCTTCTTTGGGTAGTTTACTGTCAGGTCAGAGAAGTTTTCTTCACCACAGAATCAAACATTGTTAGGTTGGAAAGATGGACAGGTCACTCATGCATGTTCTTTTAGAAGCATGTTTCAATGAAACCAGTGACCTGGTAACAGTCTACATGGACTGATGTCTTTCTTTTCTCTCTCCCCCCAAACACTGATAAATTAGATATCTATAAAACCTGTGCTAGGCTATTTGAAGGACAGTCAACATATTCTTTTATTTTGGGAATAATTATATATATAATAATCAAGAGACAAAGAGATTAGCAGCTATCCAAGTTACAGACCTGGCATTTATTTGAAAATATTAAGTATGTTCAAGGCAAATCATTGAAGTGGCTAAGAAATCCCTACTAAAATATTTAACGATGCTTGTCTATCCTAAAGTCCTTACAAGGCCATTCCTGACTAGTGATAAGACAGTGTTTGATGTTTCTGAATCTGTGAGTGCTTAGATATGTCTAACAAAGTTGGTTACCAATAAAGTGTGCATCCATGTCTGAAATCAACTCATCTTTTTCTGTCATTCAGGATAACAGGGAATCAGTTTGAATGGGATGTATAACCCTTTACTGTAAAAAAAAAATCTGGAAGTAAATATTTTAGGTTTTGCTGGCTATAGTATCCCTGTTCAACTCTGTCATGGTAGATCAGAAGCAGCCATAGATAACTTTTAAGTAAATAAACAAGTCTGTGTTTCAATAAAATTTTATTGATAGACACCAGAAAAGGAATTTCATATACTCTTAGAATGTTGTGAAATAATATTTGTCTAAACCATTAAAATATAAAAACTAGTCTTCAACTGCAAACCAGAAAGAGGCAGCAGGCAAATTTAGCCATAGTTCATAGACCCCTGATTTTGAATAATATGGTTATGATATGCAACAAGCATAGAAAGAACATAAATTTTGCCTCTTCACGGCCCTACCCTGGGCAGCCAAGCAATATTCTTAGACTTCTTGGGTCTCCATTTTTTCCTCTTAAAAATAAAGATAGTCATATGGCTGTGTTAAGGATTAAATGAGAGAGAGAGAGAGAGAGAGAGAGAGAGAGAGAGAGCTTTGACAAATCCAGAATGGCTGAATTCAGGAAGGATTTGAGTGTTTCATACATTCCAGTCTTTTTTTCTCCACTTTCTACTTGCCTTGGTGCTTATATTTTTTTTCTTTTTAGTTTATCTCCTCCTGTAGCAACTCATTAAGTATTGAAGCATGAGAATGACACTGCTCAAACAAGAGGAAAACCAGTCCCTTCCTTGTGACATAAGCCCTCCCAGACTGACCCTTTTCCTCCCAGTACAGGTGGCCTATGATAGCCTCTGGAGGGCTGGATATCAGCTATTATTAATATCAAGGAGAGACTAATAACGCCACAATT
This sequence comes from Dipodomys ordii, assembly GCF_000151885.1. Lineage (NCBI taxonomy): Eukaryota > Metazoa > Chordata > Mammalia > Rodentia > Heteromyidae > Dipodomys > Dipodomys ordii. The sequence goes on from NW_012267223.1 coordinate 16,525,732, forward strand.
GATTCATCAAGTTGGATGCCATTTCTCTGTGAAGGCATACCATTAAAGACATAGATCTCTGAAAGGATTTACAGCAGCAGCAAATGTCAGTGGCAATTATATGCCTCCCATCTCTCTTAGTCTGCCATCGACTCTTTCCCCTCCACCAAGGTTTATCTATCACAGGACTCACAGATCATCTCCATGTTAGCTATGGGTTCCATTTTGTGTTCCCTCAGCATCTAGTACAACCCTGACACACTGGATGGATGGTTGGATGGATGGATGGACAAGTAAATGAATAAAAATTAACAAGCTTCCCTGTGGAGTGGGAAAACAATATTTTTCTTCATTATTTATCATTTTCTTTTCCTCTAGAACCTGCACTCCAACTCAGGATGATGCTAAGGGGCATCAGTTTCCCAGTTCCAGAGTTTCCCCAGGGCTGGCTGAGGCATTCATCAGTGCTCAGAGTCTTCCTTTGCTACTAATTCTGTTCCCTATTTGTTTTTTTTTCTTGGTGTCAGTCCCAAAATACTCTCTCAGAGATTTCTTGCTCATGAATCACCATCTCAGAGTCTGCATCCTGGGAACCCTCAGGATAAAAGTTGTAAGCAAAATAGATTTTGGATACTCGTAACACACCTACATTTGAGTTTATATTGCCTTGCATTGTTACCTTGAAAAGTACTGCCCGATTTCTCAGAGGCTTCAGCTGTAGTCATCATGAGTTCCTCAGGTGGCAGGAGTTAAATGAAATGTTGTTTGAAGCAAACTAAGCACAGCGCCTGGCATATTAACAATGCTCAAAAAAAAAAATGAAGTCCATTGTCATCAACATTGAATGGTATGACAAGGCTCTGGTGTGCAATGAGACATCTGAGCCCAGCTGGGTAAGCTAACAGGATGCCCCCCCCAAAATACAGGTATATTCAGGAAGGCCACCCCACGTAAGTGTGGACAAGCTAATAGTCCTGTAGTCTAATGGCAGAAGTACCCAAAACATGCACAAAGGAAGGGCTGTGCAATGAGTGGTGGGTATTTCAGGAAGAAATCTAGAATCTAGGTACTTCCTCAGCCCCCAGATAAGTTCTAGAAACCAATGAGGAAATAGAATCTCATCATCTGCAAGAGAAACCAAGAGCAGAGTTGTAGGGTTGTTTTTGTTTTTGTTTTCCAACTACAAGTAATGTTATCCTGGGAGCTGAGATCTGTCTCAGGCTGGGGAGGGGAGGTACTCTCTGGGAGGTTGGGGACAGACCTGAGCACATATACAGGAAGAGCTATACTTTGAGTAAATTTGCCTTTGTTCAAAGACTTTGCTTTTGAAGCCAAGAGTGCTACTTTTCTCCTAAAACATCAAGAACACAAAAAGAATGTTCCTTGTTAAAAGCCTTCTGATATTTCTGTTTTCTTATTTAGATGTATTGATTTAATGAGTTACAATTTGAATAGTCTCTGATATCTGCTCTTGGGGCACTTGGATTCATATAGAAGAAACAGATATGCAAACAAATAATATAAGCTATAAACTTTATCCTGCCTTATAAGCCTATTACATTCTGGGCACTTTGTTCAGTGTGGCAGACACAGAAATGAACTACATGTGGTACCTGACCATAGATACTCAGAGATCAGTGAATATATGATGCAGCCAGGAGCACTAAGGGAGAAAATGAGGGAAACTTGGACACTGGAAACCAGACTTCTGAGCTAGGGCTGGCTTCAGTCTTGAAAGTCAAGGTAGCCCTGATGAAGCCCAGAAATCCTAAATTTTTATTGCCAACAACCCAGACATTTTGATATAATAAAGCAACACAAATTAAGTCCAGTGCAGTAAATCTCTTGTTGGGTTCATTCTAGTACCTAGCAGATCACTGTAACTCCCAAACATGTTTTTCCTTAACAAGGACCTAGCTAAACAAGTGCAATCTCTTTTTCTGTTGTTAATATGTCCAAATAGACATATACTAAAAACATTGCTGTGAGGTGCCAGTGGCTCACACCTGTAATTTATTCTCAGGAGGCTGAGATCTGACGATCATGGTTCAAAGCTAGCCAAGCAGGTAAATCTGAGACTCTTATCTTCGGTTAACCACCAAAAAACCTGGAAATGAAGGTAGGGCTCAAGTGGTAGAGCACTAGCCTTGAGCAGAAAAGTTCAGGGACAGCTCACAAGCTCTGAGTTTAAACCCCAGAACTGGTACAAAAATAAAAAATTATACATGCTCATAAGAGAACATTCAAAATAGCCCTCTCTGGCTGAGCACTGGTGGCTCATGCCTCTAATCCTAGCTATTCAGGAGGCTGAGATCTGAGGATCACAGTTTAAAGCCAGCCCAGGCAGGAAAGTCTCTAAGATTCTTATTTCCAACAAACTACTCAGAAAAAGCTGGAAATAGAGCTGTGGCTCAAGTGGTAGAGCGCTAGCCTTGAGCAGAAGAAGCTCAGAGATAGTGCTCAAACTCTGAATTCAAGCCCCAGGACCAGCACCCAAAAAAAAAAAAATAGCCCTGTCCAAACACACATATTTTCTCTCATATGTAGAAGCTAGGTGTAAAATATACAACTGGACATGATGACGTATACAAGACTCTAAGGGGGGCTGGGAAGGTGGCTCAGTGGTAGAGCACTTGCCTTGCATGCTCGAGGCCCTGGGTTCGATTCCTCAGCACCACGTAAGCAAAAAGAAAAAAGCTGGAAGTGGCGCTGTGGCTCAAGTGGTAGAGTGCTAGCCTTGAGCTGAAGAGCTGAGGGACAGCGCCCAGGCCCAGAGTTCAGGCCCCACGACTGGACCCAAAAAAAAATTAAAAAAAAAAAAAAAGACTCTAAGCATTCACACACAGTCAGACTAAAGGAGGATACCCTTAAGGGAAGAACCCAAAGGCATAACTGCTCTGAACATTTAAAATACTATTTATTGAAACAAATTCCAGGAAGTGGAAACTGAGGGGCAGGGGAGGTAGTGGTGGTGGTGATGGTAGTATTTGGTTCTGCTTTTGCTTTTTTTCTTTTTTGGGGGGCCCAAGAGGAGCACAGAAATTGAGGGAAGAAGGGTAAACAAAGGTAATCATGCTATTTAGTATACACTATGTGAAAAATGAACTATGTAGCTTGTGCACAAGGACAGAAAGGAGAAACTGGCAGAAAGCAAAGGAAAGGGTGGCATTGTCCAAAAAAGTAATATACTCATTACCTGACTTATGAAATGGTAACCCCTCTGTACAATACCTTAATAATAATGTTGTGTATTTAAAAAAAAAAAACCTGTCCAGCCTTCCAACAAGTCATTTTTAGCCTAAATCCATTAAATAGGAATAACAAAAAAGTTCCCCTGATAACTCAGAACAAGGGATGCAAAGGACACTTGTCAAAGCACATACTCATAAACCCTTATAGCACCAAAAATAAAGAATGTATTCTAAAAGCTTCCAGGGAAATGTTTTTACCTTGAAATTAAATAGGACCAGAATACTATCAGATTTTTCAACAGCAACATTGTATGTCAGAAATCACTGTCTTAAAATTCTATAATTCTGGGGGCTGGGAAGTTGGCTCAGTGGTAGAGCGCTTGCCTCACATGTATGAAGCCCTGGGTTCCATTCCTCAGCACCACATAAGAAAAAAGAAAAAAGCCAGAAGAGGCGCTGTGGCTCAGGTGGTAGAGCGCTAGCCTTGAGCTGAATTGCTGAGGGACAGCGCCCAGGGCCAGAGTTCAGCCCTTATGACGGACAAAAAAAAAAAAAGAATACGTTAAAAAAAAAGAAAGAAATGTACTTATTACCTGACTTATGAATCGGTAACCCCTCTGTACAACACCTTAATAAAAATAAAATTACATTAAAAAAAGAATGAACATATGAAACAGTGAATCTGATGGACAAAGACTAGAGGAAGTACACAAAACATCTAATGTACTGAGGACTATGGGTAGTTGTTTTTGTTCTCTTTGTAATATTTTGTTAGAAGATACGTATATGGCCTATGAAGGGATGAGGTGAGCTTGAAAGGTTAAAGTTTGAGGCAGTGACCACCACGTGTTGCTTGTTTCTGTCTAGCAAAACAACACGTGGTGGTAATCAAAACACCTGGTTGATTGTGTGCCTTTATAAGACCTGCAAATCCTTAGCTCGGGGCTCTCCTCCTGGGATCCGCTGTGTCAGAGTGTAGGATGGGCCCGAGCTGCAGCCCGTTTAAATAAAACAGCTGTAATCTGATTCTCGGTGGTCTTCTTGTGGGGGGTCTTGTGACCATGGCATAACAAGCTTTACTACTACTACTAATTGCAGTGGATTAAAACCTACTGAATGTATTTGGGATCTTTTAAGGTAAGCAAAGTAAGTTTATTTGAAAATGAAAGGAAAACTGTGAAAGAAGTAGCAAGATTCTCTATCCATCAACAGAGGGGCCCAAAAAGGAGTCCTTGGGTTCCTATATGATATAAAAAGTTATTATCACCCTCCAAAGATAATGGAGAACTAATTTGTCTTAAAAACTGATAAGGAAATCATCCAACATTTATCTTGCATTTCCTAAATAAACTGTACCCCTAGGTAGCCAAATAAAACGTGAGGGTAGAAATCCTTTTCTAAAAACCACACCCCAATTTAATAAATGAAAAGGAAGTAATACAATGAGAATGTCACCATCATCATCCCTAAGATGTTGTAAAGAAAAAAACAGATGGGGGAAAAATCTTAGAAATTGATAGACAATTGGGTTTTTTTTCCTTTTGCCATTAGTAGAGCTTGAACTCAGACCCCTGCAGCTCTTTTAGTTTTTGCTCATGGCTGCCCCTCCACTTACATCACACCTCCAGTCAGCTTTTCTACTAGTTAAATGGAGATGAGAGTCTTGTGGACTTTTCTGTTCAAGCTGGTTTTGAACCATCAAAAAGCCAGAAGGAGAGCTGTGGCTCAAATGGTAGCATGTTAGCCTTGAGAAAACAAAACACAAAAAAACAGAGACAGTGCCCAGGCCCTGAGTTCAAGGACCAGGACCAGCCTATCGAAGGTCAGGGGTCGCACTAGGCAAGGCCCTTCACAACTTACCACTGCTCCTTACACATCAGATAATGGTCATCACTGAGACTCAGAACAGCCCGTCATCCAGCCTCACAGAAAGAACCCATGAATTCAGAAAGTCTCCAGAGGTTAGAAAATAAGAAACCTGCAACCACCCTGTCAATCCCTCAAATAGCAAAGAGAATGAAACTCAGTGTTCTTGTTGAGCAAGATGAAATGTTTTAGGCAATATACAAAAGCAAGAAGCCCAAGGGCCTTGCATGAGAAGTTACCTTTTGTTCAGAGTGCAATAGTGTAAAAACTCATTAGCATCTTTTCAGTAGTATTGTATACGTTCAATACATTTCATATACTTACATCATCACTGCAATTTTCAAATAAATAAATGCATGATAGGTTTTATTTCAAATTGGAGAGACTCAGAGTTTGGTCCACTCTGTAGATTACTAAATTAATTCCAAGCTAAAATTGGGACAATCCCTGAATGACAGGAACCCATCAGTCTTATAAGCACACTAGGGCTCCCCCACCCCACCCCCACCCCCCCACCCCCGAAAGCAATCTGGGAGGCCTGGCCTTAAGCAACACATTTCTGGAAGCTGAGACTGGGCAGAATTCTGACAAAGGGAGTTGAAACTGGAAGGAGAGAGAATTCACAGACATGAAAGTCAGTCAGGCACAGTTCCCCAAGGGAAATATCATTCATTTCAGAGGCCACCGTGACAGGGGGAAGGAGCAGTGGACCCAAAGTCAGGCCACCTGAGGTCCTGACTGCCATTTACTGGCTTTGTGACCTCAGATCAAGTCATTTAACATTTCTGAAAAACAGCCTTCCCAGAGGTATAAAAGGGCTAATAGCACCTGCCCTTCTACCTCCCAAGGCTGCAGTAAGGATCAGAGGAGCAAATAGTAACAGCTGGTGTCCACTAGAGCTTGCTATGTGCCAGGCGGCGGGGCTCTTGCTTTACGTACTTTAGCACCCTGAATTCTCCAGCAGCTCTCTCAAATAGCCTCCAGTGTTGCTTCTGTTCTGGCTGGGAAGAAACTGAGACTCGGAGGGAAGAGGAAGAGAGAAGGGAGAGAAAACAGAGACAAAGATAGAGAGACAGAGCCAGAAAGAAAGAGGGGAAGAACGAGAGAGAGAAAAAGCCAAGCACTGGTGGCTCACACCTGTAATCCTGTCTCAGGAGGCTGAAATCTGAGAATGGCAGTTCAAAGCCAGTT
>NW_012267223.1:16532458-16560537 GCF_000151885.1 Dipodomys ordii
AGGAAGGAAGGAAGGAAGGAAGGAAGGAAGGAAGGAAGGAAGGAAGGAAGGAAGGAAGGAAGGAATCCACCAGGAGAATTCACCCTATAAAAGGGAAGTCCACAGATCTGAATACAGAACAGCTTTTGGGAGAAATGGAACAAACACTCCTCCATTTCCTAGCCAACTCCGGCTCATTCTTCCAAATTCACATGAACACAGTTTCCTCAGGACACCTGTCAGAACCCTTCAGTCTAGGCCAACTTCCCAAAGCATTCTGTCCCCTTGGTAGTGGCCAAGTTTGCTGAACCTAAGGTAAGTGACTGCTTAGGATGAGGCACAGTGCCTGGCATAGAGAGGTGCTTATTTAACATTCACTGAGGAGGACAGGTGCGTGAACAGGTGGCTAGATAGGTGGGTACACTGGTGGTGGATGGACAATCTGAAAACCCAAAGGGCAAACAAGAGGAAGGCCTTATACTGGAAGCACAGGATGGAGGGAGAACACTGGGCAAATAAAAATAACAGCAAATAATTATATTGCACCTTCTGGGAATTTTATTTCATTTTCCCCATGCAGAGTCCACAGCAGCTTACTGAAGAGGCAGGTCCTACAACGAGGAAATTTTATCTCTCTTTAGCTGTCAATGAGAAAATGCATTTGCTGGCTCTGGCTGACTCAAAATTTTACGGTTTATTTTCAACTCATCTATTTTAAAAACTGACTTGAATTTTGCCTCCAGCTACCTATAGTCCCTCTCAATGTTCTCTCTTAAGGTCTTTATAACTTAACCCCTAAAACAATCTCAGTTCTAACTATTCTGACCTGCTGTGTGTATAAAGTTTATCAAAAACACCTCACAGGATTCATCATTTCCACATTCACACTGTATTTCTAAAACAGCTTCTCACATGAAAAGGTAGAACAAAACTCCCGTATATTGAATCAAGGATTTGAATTCACAATTCAGACAATGTGCTATTAGCAAATGACCCTATACTTTTTTTTTTTTTTTTGCCTGTGTGCTGATCCTGGGGCTTAAACTCAAGACCAGGGCACTGTCCCTGAAATTTTTTTGCTCAAGGCTAGCACTCTGCCACTTGAACCATAGTTCTACTTGTGGCTTTTTTGTATATGTGTGTGCTTAATTGGAGATAAGAGTCTCATGGACTTTCCTGCCTGGGCAGGAAATTTGATCCTCAGATCTCAGCCTCCTGAGTAGCTAGGATTACAGGCTTGAGCCACCAGTACTCAGCTTATACTTTTTTTTTTCTGGTAATCAAATCAAATTTACTAAGCTTTTTAAATACCTTTAAGTACCTTTTTTAATACCTTTGCCTAGTCCCTCCCTCCTGTCTCCACCCATATTGTACGTTCACTTTCATCAGTGTCCATGTGAGCTCCACTGGTACATTTTTTTTTGCCCTTTTTCCCTGGAGCTCTGTACCCTCCAAAAGCAAAATTCTTTTTGCAGTGAAGACATATACATACAGGGATATGTATTCCCACCTGCAGGGCACTGGTGGCCTGTAACTGAGATCTGAGGATCAAAATTGGAAGCCCAGAAGTAAATACCTGAAGACTTTTATCTACAATTAACCACCTAAAACCTGGAAGTGGAACTGTGGCTAACAGTGCTAGAGCACTAGCCTTGAGCAAAAAGCTCAAGGAAAACATCTAGGCCAATTTCAAGCCCCTTGACCAATAAAAAATAGTTAAGAAGATGTATTCTTCTTACTCTGCGAACCACTGGTCTACATAATGACTATAGTAAGATTGAATGTACAAACTCAGATTTTCTGTCTTTCCTCTGCTTTTTTTTGTGCCAGTTCTGGGGCTATCACATGCTATACTAGTAACTGCAAAGAGGGAACTGTATACAAGAGTTAAAGGTTGTGGCCCTATCTTAAGAATTGTCACTTGAGAGAACAATCCCAGTATGACTCAAATTCCTAATTCCCATTAAAGGGTGAAAAATTGTATTAAGAAACAATACACAGTCTCAGTGGCACCTCTGTAGTCTGTAGAAAAGAACATTTGTCTACTTTAATAGATTAGATCTGTGAACTTTTTACTAGCTCGAGCATAAAAATAACTAAAGCCAGGCACTGATAGCTCATGCCTACAATCCTCCCAGAAGACTGAGATCTGAGGAACATGGTTCAAAGATAGCCCAGACAGGAAAGTCCTGGACACTTTTATCTGTAATTAATCATCAACAAGTCTTAGTGGAACTGACTCAACTGGTAGAGCACTAGCCTTGAGCAAAAAAGCTCAGGGACGATCACACATGGACACACACACATACATATAGATAGCACCAGAAACCAAGGATTCATGCCTGTTACCCTAGCTATTCTGGAGGCTCAGGATCAGTTTGAAGTCAGCTTAGCCAGGAAAGTCTCTGAGACTCTTAGCTCTTGCCTAACACGCATGCGGCCCTGGGTTCCATTCCTCAGCACCACGTAAGCAGAAAAAAGCCGGAAATGGCACTGTGGCTCAAGTGGTAGGGTGCTAGCCTTGAGCTGAAAAGCTGAGGGATAGTGCCCAGGCCCAGAGTTCAGCCCCTACAACCAACTAAAAAAAAGCAAAACAAAAAAAAAAACACTTAAAATTTTAACAAAGTGCATTTAATACACTGCTTCCATCGTTTTCCCTAGAAAGACAAATTAAGACTCCTAGGAACTGAAAACTATTTGCAAAACAAGCACACAGGCTTGTTGTCCATTGCTGAAAACAAGGGATGATGTAGCTGAAGCTACAGCCAATGCCATAGCAAAAGGCTACAGCCCTGCCTTAGGCACTCTCATAATCCAATGCTGCCCTCTAGCAACCCAAGAGCGAAACGGCACTAGTAAGACACTAGTTCCAGGCACTCCAACTTTCAGTGTTAACATTTACTATGGACAATGTTGCTGAAAGGTAAAAGAGATAGTGAGAGACCCTCCACAATTAAAAGGGCAACAGCCTTCTTAATTAAAAAATGTTCTTCCAATAAAGATGCTGGGAACAAGCCATGGCAGTTCATGTCTGTAATACCAGAACTTGGGATGCTAATATGAGAATATTGTTGAATGTATGACCAATCTGGACTACACTGGACCAGGTCTCATCAAGAAAAATACAAACCGGATACCTGTAATCCTAGCTACTCAGGAGGCTGAGATCTGAGGATCACAGTTCAAAGCCAGCCCGGGCAGGAAAGTCCATGAGACTTTTATCTCCAATAAACCACTAGAAACCCAGAAGTGGCGCTGTGGCTCAAGTAGTAGAGCGCTTACCTTGAGTTGAAGAGCTGAGGGATAGCGCCCAAGCCCCACAACCAACAAAACAAAACAAAAAAAAATACAATTATGGGATTAACTTTATAATCCAAAAGGAATGAAACCTTTAAGTTGGCATGAGTGGCTAATAATTAGTAGGACAAAAAAAGAACACTAAGTTTTTGTTTGGTCCTAGAGACTAAACTCAGGGCCTCTGTTTAAAAGCCTCAACCACTTTTTGCCTGGTTATTTCCAAGGTAAGATCTTACTTTATGCCAAACCTGGCCTGTGATCCTCCCACTTGTGCTTCCCATATTTGTCACTGGAATAGGCATGCACTACTGTGCCCAGTCACGGGGCTTCTCCTATAATTGACAGGCACTGGGCCATCATGCCTAGCCACTGAAACAAAGTTTCCTGAACTTGGATGCCCACATTGACCTCCAAGTGGGATCCACTTATCTCCATCTCCAAGTAGCTAATAGATTTGAGCACAACAGGCAAATACCAGGTTCTCATGTGTCCCTTCACGTTAGTTAAAATGGCAAGAATTTTAGAGAATCCATCTTTTTCTTTCCATAACTCTCTAGGAAGAATTAAAAGCTTAAAACTTACTCCATGAGGTCTTATTATTCTCACATGAAGTCATATGACCTTCGCAGCCATTCAGAATATCTACTAGTTAATACCCTAAAATCTAGAGATCTGTGCAGAAGGGAAAATATTAATCAGTATTAATTGGGAAGAATGAGAATTATCTGCCTACATTATTTTGGGTTAAAGATAATTGTCTCCAATTTCTCCTGTTTAGTTTAAAAGATATGCATCCAAGTTGTAGAGTGGGTGTGTATATGTGTGTGTATAGATGGAAGAGGAAAAAAAAAACGTACTTATTGTCAAACAAAACTTGCTATGTTTATTAAGACATGATTGCTAATAACTTAAGCAGAATTGGCCCCACAAATCATCTTTCATATGCATCCTGCAAAGTTTCTGAGATATACTGGAACAGGCTTCCTCAGTGACTCAACTGGATCTGAGGAAAAATAGAAGAAATTATACACCTGATTTATAGCTGTTGGTCATCACAAACATGTCCTAACATTCTAATTTTGAGACAGAATTGCTGGACTATTTCCCCTCACAACTGTGAACAACTTATACTGTTCACAATTCCTCCCAACTGTATGAATTCTTTTTTCTAACTAAATCTATCCACACTCCTACAGTCTCTTCTTCAGATTCTTCATGAATCTGAAACCACTAAGACCCAGTAAACAACTATGGTGAACAGGCTAACTGCAAAGGTCTACCGTTATCAAGCCAAAGATGCAGACATAAGGGAAGCACGCCCAATGTTTTAAATACCGGGCCACAAAACAAATAGCCATCCATATGCCCTACTTCACATGTAAGCCACTCAGTAATCAATCTCCCAGGAAACATCTATACAATAAGAGGTTTAAGCTCATGCAAGCCTGTAGATTTCCATTTCGGTTAAGCCTATTCTCCTCTATGGATTAAACATGTTCAGTAATTACAATGTTGATGACAATTACTGAGTACAATATTAGAGATCTGACCTCAAAAGAACAGAGGCAGATTGTTGTGATTTGGGTAAGAAATTCCCAAGGAAGGCTCAGGTCCGGCTATACAGCTCCTGCTCTATTTCCACGCCACTCCCCTAACTGAGGATACAGCAACCTAGGAGCAGAGAAACAAAGCTGAGCTAATGTGTACCTCTGCCAAGGGACAGCACTTGTGTAACCTTACAACCCGTAGCATTTATAAAATAGAATTTTCTTACTTCAAAGACTCTTTTTAGAAGTCCGAGTAATGGTGCAACCTGAAGAGAAAAAAAAAAAAGCTTTGTAATCACCCGAAGTATCGTCAATCTGATCATGGAATGGCATGTAAAAAGTGGCATTTCTCCTCCCCCACAGTATAACCCCTGTTTTCACTGTATTTGATGTCAGTATAGTTTGTGGAGGGGAAGGGAAAAAAACAAATTGTTTAAATAGGGATACAGGTGGATCCACTGCAACAATGAGGGGTGGGAGATGGGAAGGGACGGGAAGGGGAAACAAAGGAGGCAACAATGCTTGATAAGAAATGTACTCATTACCTTGCTCATGTAATTATAACCCCTCTGTAAGGTATTTTCACAATAAAAAAAGGGGGGGGCATTTCTAATGACTAACCATTCTCAGTAGGCAACTGGGTTCAGATTCCTCAGTCTGACATTGTTTAGGATCATAATACCTCAGATAATAGACAAAACTACTAAGTTTACTCCAAAGCATCAAATTATGATCTAGGAAATACCTAATCATCAACACTAAATAAATGTGTTGTCAACCTAGTTCACTTACTAGCACAGCTAGTAAATGCTCCATAATTGTGGAATCTACAAACTGTAAAAACCAAGAATACACAGTAACCCTTCACATTTCAAAAGCAGTTTCTACATATCTGACTTTTAAACATAAATAATACCTACCTATACATCAGGGCTTTGCCTTTCTCATTCCCTACAGCAAAATATCCACTTCTGGGAGAAAAATCCATGGTTTGGGCACGAGAAATAGTCTTCTTTTTAACAACTGGGAAGTTAGAAAATACTGTACAAGAAGGAAGATGAACCTGCAGATCATAAAAAGCCTTAAGTTACAAAAGTGGGAACTCATTCATTTCGATTGTGGCATATACATGGAAGTATTGTTCTCTGAGTATAGCAAAGTGTTTCAAAACTAAAATTTGATTTCTAAAATACTATTAATTAAGAAGGAAGGAGGGAAAATGCAGCATCTAGCATGGTGCCTAGAGATTCAGACACTTGCTGAACAATAAGTGAATGAATAGGCTGAAGTGGCAAATCAATGACAGTACCCATTAAAGTTCTGGCTTACTGCTCATAGTAAATACTAGAATCAAACTGAGTGTTGGTGTTCACACCTATAATCCTACCTACTCAGAAGGCTGAAATTTGAAGATTATGGGTAGAAACTAGCCAGGGCAGCAAAGTCTTTTTTTTTTTTTTGTCAGTTGTGAAGCCTGAACTCTGGGCCTGGCGCTGTCCCTCAGCTCTTCAGCTCAAGGCTAGTGCTCTACCATTTGAGTCACAGCACCACTTCCGGCTTTTTCTGCTTATGTGGTGCTGAGTAATCAAACCCAGGGCCTCAGGCATGCAAGGCAAGCACTCTACCACTGAGCCACCTTCCCAGCCCATAGGGCAGCAAAGTCTTATCTCCAATAAACTACTAAGAAAAAACTAAGTGGAGCTGTGGCTCAAGTGGTAGTGGATAGCCTCATGCAAAAATTCAGGACAAAACCTAGGCCCTGAGTTCAAGAGTTCAAGCCCCAAGACTGGCACAAGGAAAAAAAAAAGAGGAAACTCTAAAATCTCATCACAGGAATTGACATTTTACATTATGACGTATTTGATTTTACTGAGGCCCAAGGGGGTCACACCATTTTCCAGTATCTTAAGACTTTTTATATTTTTCAACATCTGATAAACCCCTTTACCTTTGCCATCTCTTCTCAGAGAGTTGAATCATGAAAATCTGATTCAGCCACTGAAACTGTATTCTGATTTAGAAAGCCAAAAGCTCCATGCAAAGCCTAGACCAAGTGTGAGATGGAGTAAGGTCAACTTCTAAGGAAAATGGACCCATACCTAGATAAGTGAGTGAGGTAAGTCCTCATCCAATCTGTGGACGGATGAAACCTAACAAGTTATTTTACCCCTGATTTACTGAATAAGAAATTCCGGTGATTAGAAGGGAAAAGGAAGAATGATGAAATGAGTGACAATGAATAAAGATGAATTGTATCCATAAACTGAATGGTAACTCCTTTGTACAACTACTTAAAGTATAATTTAAAATAACAAAAAAAGAAATTCTGCAACTTTGTACTACATCCAAGATTGTAGATGTGTTCATTTGAGTTTCCTACTGATGCAACAGCTTTGTTTTATATTCACAGCTTTGTGCTGGGATAACAAAACTGTTTGGATCATTATACGCAATTGCATTTAATGATACCAACATGGTTTCACTGAGGCTTTCTGAAGCTGTTATGCCTGGCTTCTTTCCATTAGATATTATGGTTGACTACCATTTTAAAAATGTGATTTGGCTGTTACTAATGAATTCCTTGTGTGATTTTACCACAATAAAAAAAACATAAAGGCTGTCATGATTACTGAAGCAAACTAGGCAGAACTAACTATTGTGCATCTTACAGAATATATTATGTCAACAGGATATAGATCCCATGGTTTTCTGAAACTATTTACTATCATTAAATTGACAAAAGGTTAGTATGAGCCAGGAGAAAAACAGAGATTTTAAAAGCTACCTCAAATTAGAACCTTCTAATTTATCAAATGACTCACTGAACAAGGAGGCAATAAAATACAAAAGCTCTATTCTTCATATTTTTTCCCCAGTGGAGTACTTTTTTTCTTTTTTGTCGGTGGTAGAGCCTGAACTCTGAGCCTGGCCCTGTCACTCAGCTTTAGCAGCTCAAGGTTAATGCTCTACTGCTTTAGCCACAGCACCACTTCCGGCTTTTTCTGCTTATGTGGTGCTGAGAAATTGAACCCAGGGCACTCTACCACTGAGCCACCTTCCCAGCCCCAGCAGAGTATTTTCTAAGGAAAATCTTACACAGAATCCCAACATATCCCATAGACAGTATAGACATTATCCCATAGACAATGATTGTATGTAATACAGGCAGAAGCTTCAGCTTCTCTTCACACTAACTACCCAAAAAAAACACTCTGTCAGCAGTGCAACAAAGAGTACAGAATCAGAATTATAATTCTGTCCCTTACTAACTGGGGCTTGGAAAGTTAATACTCTAAACAACTGTTATTCAACTCAAAACTGTTCTAAAGAGTTCTTGTTAGGGCTGGGAAGGTGGCTCAGTGGTAGAGAGCTTGCCTTGCATGCTTGAGGCCCTGGGTTCGATTCCTCAGCACCACATATGCAAAAAGAAAAAAGTCGGAAGTGGCACTGTGGCTCAAGTGGTAGAGCGCTAGCCTTGAGCTGAAGAGCTGAGGGACAGTGCCCAGGCCCAGAGTTCAGGCCCCACAACCGGACCCAAAAATAAAAAAAAAAAAATTTTTAAAGAGTTCTTAGTTAAGTAAAAAGTCGGAAGTGGCACTGTGGCTCAAGTGGTAGAGCGCTAGCCTTGAGCTGAAGAGCTGAGGGACAGTGCCCAGGCCCAGAGTTCAGGCCCCACAACCGGACCCAAAAATAAAAAAAAAAAATTTTTAAAGAGTTCTTGGTTAAGTAAACAAAATATGAAGCTTTTAAGTATGTGAAGCTTTTGTTGAGTAAGCAAGATAAAAATAACTATCTTTGAAAAACACAAACTGATAATACAAACATAACAGTACTATATAGTATCACTATTCTAAATTCTATGCTGTTTATCTAGAATAATTGCTAAATGAAGAAACTGGTACTCTGATGAGTAGAGAACTTCAGAGGTAAGTGTGACATAAAATGAGCTCCAGTGTTGGGCCAAAAGGAGTTAATGTAACACTACAGCTGGTATCCTCACAAAGGCTTATTTACAAGTGTGATCCCTGGATAGTGTCTGGGAACCTGGGTTGTAAATACTTCTATGCAACTTTTATGCTAACACTTGGCATTCTGGTACATGTATTTTGATAAGTATTATACTAGGCACAGGGTGCTGCCAAGAACCCAAAAAAAAAACTCTTGAGCATTACATCTCAGATGAGCATAGGTAAATGTGTAATATAATTCACTGTCCAGAGGAATCAAACATGTCCTATGTGAACAGTAAAGGTGGTTCCTGGTAGGTTGCACTACTTCCATCCAGTCTTCACCACATACACCTCTTCCCTTTGCTCACTTGCTTGCATTCTTTTGCTTTAATAAATTTTCAGCAAGTGAATATGACCATACACAGTTCTAAGTCTTTCCAGTAACTCACAAACCTGAGGTGGTCCTAAGGATTCCTGACACCAGGTATTTAAGAACACTGTCTAGTTATCCGAATTGAAGTAATTTTAGGTTAAGTTATTTTGAATTTCAATTTGTTTTCAAAATCTACGTACTGCCTCCACTCCATTAAAACAGGCATTTAAAAACCAGGTAAAGAAAAGCCATATACTGATACCCTACACCAACAATACTACTTATTCAGGAGGCTGAGACTTAGAAGTATCACAGTTCAAAGCCAGGCCAGGCAAAAAGTTCATGAGACTCCATCTCTAGTTAATCAGCAAAAAGCTGAGTTGGAAGCATGGCTTGAGTGGTAGAGTATCAGCCATGAACTAAATGAGAATGCAAGGCCAAGTTCAAGCCCTGGGACCAAAAGAAAAAAAAAATTAGATAAAGAAAACTGTAGAGGAATGAGGTGTTTACCCTATGTTTGTTTGTTTTCTGTCAATTGCGGGGCTTGAACTCTGGGCCTGAGCTCTGTACCTCAGCTCTTCAGCTCAAAGCTAGTGCTCTATAGCACTCTACCACTTGAGCCACAGCGGCACTTCCCGTTTTCTGGTGGTTTACTGGAGATAAGAGTGTCACAGATGTTCCAGCCTGGGCTGGCTCTGAACTGTGATCCTCAGATCTCAGCCTCCTAAGTAGTTAGGATTATAGGCATGAGCCACCAGCGCCTGCCTCCTAAGTAAATTTTTTAACATATGTTGAAAAACATTTCTGAAAGTAAGGACTACCACTTAAGAAATGTTGAGAATGGACAGCTTAGCTTTCCCAAAAGAACTGAAAACAGGAAGGTGGCTCAGTGGTAGAGTGCTTGCCTTGCATGCATGAGGCCCTGGGTTCGATTTCTCAGCATCACATAAGCAGAAAAAGACAGAAGTGGCGCTGTAGCTCAAGTGGCAAGCGCTAGCCTTGAGCTGAAGGACAGCATCCAGGCCCAGAGTTCAGGCCACACAACAGCCAAAAAAAAAAGAACTGAAAACAGAAAACTGGTGGTTAATTGTGTCAAAAACTATACTACTAATAATTTCTACAAGAGTGACTAGTCACTTCTAAAAATAATCCACTGTTCTGAAGTCACTATTATGACTTATGTTTTTTGCTTAAATTTTGAAGTTATCAATGATAAAGGGTAAAGAAATATTACCAATCTGACAGCTTCTTTCATTTTTCTTGAGGCTATTGCCAAGATTTCTGTAGTGGGATTGAAGGTCAGAGAAGTAACACCAGTAACCAGGTTCATTATAGCTTTTATTGGCTTTGGATTAGTTTCTTGGAGACAAGAATCTTGATTGTATATGTTTACCACTCCAGAACTAGAACTGCAAAGACAACAGGAAATAAAAGTATTTTAAAGTAAGTAAAAGGGCTCTCACAACCTAAGTGAACACAAATGTTAATCCACAAACTGGTGTTAGGAAAAATAGCATGTTAAGGAGAACCCAACAACTAGATGGTTCATGGCAAAACAAATTCTTATCAGTTCCACTCCAGTCTTGCAGAGCTCTTAGATAACTCAGCTTCTGTCAGCTTATGCCCACCTTTAAAATTAAAAAAAGTACAAAAAAAAAAAGCATAGAATCTCTATTATATTCATTCCCCTGATAAGTATCTATTAAATGCCAACTCTATGCCAGGCAGTATTTTGAGTGCTTAGGACACAATGTTGAACAAAAGAGATCAAGATCACCATTCTCACAGTCTATAATGCTTACTGCCTATCATCCTAATTTGTGAAAAGCAACTGTCTTTCCCCATTGACAGCTCCTCCTTCCTTTACTGTACCTGTAGGAATGTGCAAAGTAGTGGTGAACAGCAGTAAAAAGTAGGAATACTACAACCAACTGTTACAGAAATTATCTACTCCGTTTATTTAACTGTTTACTAGCAAAGAATAGTAAAAGCAAATCCTACCTAGTAATTTAATAATGTTAGTAAATCACTTATAAAATCAGTAACATACAAGAACTTTATATCAACATTTTTTGTCTCAGTGTAATGTTATGAGCATTAAAAAAATAAGGCACAGGGCTGGGAAGGTGGCTCAGTGGTAGAGTGCTTGCCTTGAATGCATAAGGCCCTGGGTTCGATTCCTCAGCACCACATAATCAGAAAAAACTGGAAGTGGCACTGTGGCTCAAGTAGTAGAGCACTAACCTTGGGTTGAAGAGCTGAGGGACAGCGCCCAAGTCCAGAGTTCAGGCCCCACGACCGACCAAAAAAAATAAATAAATAAGGCACATAATTCAGACACTGAATTAAAAGTATCTTACTATCTTAGCCCACTGTTGCTATAACAAAATATCTGAACCAGATAATATATAGGTGATAGAAATTTATTTCACACATAATTTTAGAGACATAAAAGTCCAAAAATCAAGGCTCCAGCAGTCAGTCTAGTGGGGGCTGCTCTGTATTTCCAAGATGGGAGCCTCATTACTACGTCCTCCAGGGGGCCTTACCTGCCAAAAGGAACTGAACACACTCCCTCAAGTCAAGCCCTTTTCTAGGGGCTCTAACTATAGCCAACACACAAACAAAACGTTAAGAATTACTTAATGCTTTAAAGTTTTCCTATTACTTATACATTTTCTCACTTGATTCAAGTAACTTTTTTTCTTTTATTTTTACTAGTCCTGGGGCTTGGACTCAGGGCCTGGCACTGTCCGGGAGCTACTTTTGCTGAAGGCTAGCACTCTACCACTTGAGCCATAGCACCTCTTCTGGCTTTTTCTGTGTATGTGGTACTGAGCAATCAAACCCAGGCTTCATGCATGCTAGGCAAGCATTCTACCACTAAGCCACATTTCCAGCCCAAATAACTACTTCTTAAATAACTCCTGAACCAAGAGTAGACAATCCACCAACAGGTTACAACCAGGGTGTTCTGTATACAAAGATTTTCCCAAACAGGAGATGGCCATTAATTAGCCAGAACAATGTCTCCTATGAACTGGGACAAGGAACTACCAGCATGTAGTGATTATGGTAGGAGCTGAAGCTGAAATACACAGAAGCAAGATGTAATGGCCTATGTCCATAATCCTAGCCACTGTGGATGCACACATAAGAGAATGATCATAGTTTGAGGGCAGCCTAAGCAAAACATTTGCAAGACTCATCTTGGCATGGTAGCATACACCTATCACCCCAGCTATGCAGGAAATGTAAATAGAAGATATGGTACAGGCTGGCCAAGACATAAACCTAATCAAAAATAACTAAAAGCCAGGCACCTATGTAATCCTAGTAATCCTAGCTACAGAGGAGGCTGAATTCTTAAAATTGTGGTTTGAAGGTAGCCTGGCAAGTCTGTGAAACTCTCAATTCCAATTAACCACTAGAAAACTGGAAGTGGCACTGTGGCTCAAAGTGGTAGAACACTAGTCTTAAGCAAAAAAGGGGGGACAGTGCCCAAGCCCGGAGTTCAAGCCCCACAACCAACAAAATATATAAAAATAACTAAAACAAAAAGAGCTATAGCCTTGGCTCAAGTGGGGAAAATCTCTGCCTACCAAGTGCAAAACCATGAGTTCAATAAAAAGTATAACCCAACCAAGACGTGTATGTACAAAGGACACATTATAATTTTTTTCATGCTCCTAATACTACTATACTACTTAGAGATGCTAATCAGTGGTTTGGTAATGTATCTTACGACTAAAAATGTTTGTATAAAGTGCTAAGGATCTAGTCTACAGTAAGTATCCAATACCTCCTCTCTCAATCAACTAGGAAAGAATAAAGCCATCTTTTTCCCAATGTAATAACCACTTTCTTCAGTAATAATAAAATGTTTTAGTTATATCATTTTTTTAAGTATCTACAAAAATAAAAAATGCTATTTCCCAAGAACATAAGGAGATCCCACTACCAGAGTGCTAAAATTGCTATAATTATCTTTAAGATTTAAATCTGACTGGGTACTGGTAGCTCATCCTTGTATTCCTCACTACTCAGGGAAGCTGAAATCTGAGAGTCAATGTTCTATGACAAACTGGGCAAGAAAGTCCTTAAGACTCATCTCCAATAAGCCACTCAGAAAAAGTCAGAAAAGGTGCTATGGCTCAAGTGGCAGAGCACTAGCCTTGGGCAAAAGAAGCTGAGGGACAGACCCGGGCTCTGAGTTCAAGCCCCAGAACTGCCCTCCCCCCCCGCAAAAAAAAAAACCTTAAATCTGAAGTTGATTTATTCTACCTCCTCCTCAAGAAAATGAAAATAGAAAGAAAACAAGATGAGACCAAATGGGTATTTTAAATATAGGGAAATACATAATGATTTAAGGGTAATTTATTATTTTCTTTGCTAAATATCTGGAAAACATTTATTAACATGGCATTATTAAATTAAAATATGAATTAAGTTATATGAATATGTAATTTTTATAAGTATACATATTAAATGCTGCATCAAGACAAAGCAAAAGGCTCACCTGGGTTTACCAGAATTGTTCATACACAAACTTTCTCACTGGCACAATGTGATTTAGGCGTCATGAACCTCTACTCACCCACAAGCAATATACTGTCCATTCCTTGATGTGGCAATGCTTAATGCACGTAAATTGCCTTCATCAACAAATCTGTTAAGGCACCTCCTAGAGTTCACATCCCAAATATAAACTTCGCCATCCCCTGAAGAAAAGATCCAAAGAAAAGCTTGGTTAATTTTGTTTTAAACCTGAAAGTCAAGTGAATTAACCATGTTTATAGGCCTAGTTAATATCATGGACTACAAAAAATAATACTCCTGCTTTCTAGAAAATGGACTACAAACATTTACTATAATGCTGAGGATCGAATCCAAGTCCTTGAACATGCTAGACAAACATTATAATCGTGAGATACATCCCCAGCCCCTAAAAAAATTTCCTGTGAACTTACACAGTTTAAAAAGTACATCCAAAGAAAGGACTTTACTTTTTTCTCTTCTTGTTGGTTGAGGGACTTGAATTCCTCCCTGAGCTCTTTTGATCAAGGCTAGCACTCTACCACTTTGAGCCACAGATCCACTTCTTGTTTTCTGGTGGTTAATTGGAGGTAAAAGTCTCAAACTTTCCTACCCAGGCTACCTTTGAACCATAAGCCTTAGATTACAGTTTCCTGAGTAGCTAGGATTACAGGCACAAGCTGAGCTAACAGAAAGGATTTTTCACTTAAAAAAAAAAAACAACAACAACAAAACATGATCCTCAGATCTAGGAAGAACTGATCCAGACACAAATAATTTACCATTTAACTTAGAAGATATATTCACTTTTTTAATCTTTCCAGGTCATTTCAATAACAAGGAATGCTACTAGTGATAAGCATAAATAATTTAGAGAAAGGGGGCTGGGAAGGTGGCTCAGTGGTAGAGCGCTTGCCTTGCATGCATGAGGCCCTGGGTTTGATTCCTCAGCACCACATAAGCAAAAAGAAAAAAGCCGGAAGTGGTGCTGTGGCTCAAGTGGTAAGAGTGCTAGCTTTGAGCTGAAGAGCTGAGGGACAGCGCCCAGGCCCAGAGTTCAGGCCCCATGACCAGACCCCCCCCTAAAAAAAAAAGAAGCTCAGGGACAGTGCCCAGGCCCTGAGTGGCACACACACACACACAAAAAAAATAATTTACAGAAAGAATTATGTGGGCAAGATAAAGATATTAAGCTAGGTGTCAGCCGGCCCAGATAGCAAAGTCCATGAGACTCTTACCTCTAATTAACCACCAAAAGAACACTAGTCTTGAGCAAAGAAGCTCAGAGTGCTCAGGCCGAGTTCAAGACCCAAGACGAGTTCAAGACCCAAGACGTGCGCACGTTCACGCACACATGCACACAAGCACACATGCACACAGGATATCAAATACGGAAAGACCACAAATATTTATATGTAAGCTAAGACCATCTGTGAAAATCAGTCTTCATTTCATTTTTTTCTCTCATCCAGTTGATTCTGACAACTCTCCTCCCTAATCCATTATCCACAGCTGTGATAACCCTACAGCCGCCTCAAAAATGGCTCCTCGTTCCCTACTAGATTATCTCTTCCTTTTCTGTAAATATTGTTCCAAAGTTCACCCTTCTGTATATGTTCCCTTATTCCCCACTTTAATGAGATCTGAGCCAATTTCAGTTCCATCTACTTCCTTGACAAATCAACTTCCTCAGGCTGGGCAAAGAATAAAGGTTAAGTAGCAATGAACATGCTAACACTGCATGTTGAAGGTGGCTAGTTCTTCAATATTACTATTTGTAAATGAGGAGGAAAATGTTAGTATAAAAGTTAGTTAGCTGGGCGCCGGTGGCTCACGCTTGTAATCCTAGCTACTCAGGAGGCTGAGATGAGGATCATGGTTCAAAGCCAGCCTGGCAGGAAAGTCTGTGAGACTCTTATCTCCAATAAACCACTAGAAAACGGGAAGTGGTGCTGTGGCTCAAGCGGTAGAGCGCTGGCCTTGAGCTGAAGAGTGCAGGAACAGTGCCTAGGCCCAGAGTTCAAGCCCCACGACCGACCAAAAAAAAAAAAATTAGTTATAAAAAGTTAGTTATAAAGTGAAATCTCATCTTCTAAGGAAACTAAAAAAAAAAAGTAATTTTTAATTAAATTTGGCACAAAGACATCCAAAGCTTCTGCTTCTCTTTTCATTAACTTACCAGACGAAGTATATATTTTCTTACTATCTGATGAGAAAGTGCATGCTGATACTCTTCCATTAATCTTCATGCTACCAATCAGCTCCTTGGTCTAAAATAATACATATCATTTACCAAATGTTAGTGAACTGTTCTCTAGTTTCTAGAAGTTAATTTTAAATCTTTTTCTGACCATCAAGATTTTCTACCAACTGCCCACAATTACTCCGCTAAGTACCTCTACTATGAAGATTCAAGGGTACACACTTAGGGTTCAAGATGTCTTTAATCCTGATATACTAATATCTAACTCAAAAGGAACAAGAGAACAACTAATAATGCTTTACCTTCATTGACAGTAAATGAGAATATCCAGCAATACCATTTATGAGCAAGAATGATCCATCTGGGGAGATTTCAAAACGTCTCACTACTTTCTCTTTCAAACCTATTAAAGGAGATGAATCAATTAAAATAAGGTTAATGTAAGTTTCAATAAAGTTATCACGTTCTTACAACTGAGTTTACCTTTTAAAATATCACAATGTTATGACTGAGCAAAATCCTATGGATCACCAAAAAGGACCCAAACAAAATGCTTGGTAAAACTGTCGTAGTTAACATTCACCATTTTAATTGTAAAACACAGATTCAGTTCTTCAGATAGTAAATATATCAATTTTCCAAATGTAAGTAGTAATGCACTATAAGAATAAATAATAAACGCATCAGAAATACTTCAGAATTGTAACTGCAACCTTGAGACTCCCAGCTAAATTCATATGCCCATTAATGTCTAAGAAACCCTGGCTCAAAGCACAATTAGATAAACGAAGAACCTACTAAGAAAGGATCATGAAAGGTATTAGAGAACACAGTAAAGAGTGCAAATAATAAAGATAAGCACCATAAATGTTTAAGTTGGCCTTATTCAGTCAATGGCAAGCAGAAATATGGCTGTAAAAAGCTACCCTTGTCCTTTTAGAGACACGTGCATTGTAACAAAACCGCCAGTGAGCTGTGGCTTGTGCCAACACTACCTCCCAGATTTATGACAGTAACTCAGCCAACCTCATTACAATGGCATTGGTCCCCAAAAGAATCATGAATGGCCGGGCACTGGTGGCTGATGCCTGTAATCCTAGCTACTCAGGAGGCTGAGATCTGAGGATCGCGGTTCAAAGCCAGCCCGGGCAGGAGAGACCGTGAGACTATCTCCAATAAACCACCAGAAAACCGGAAGTGGCGCTGTATTTCAAGTGGTAGAGCGCTAGCCTTGAGCTGAAGAGCTGAGGGACAGCGCCCAAGCCCAGAGTTCAAGCCCCACGACCAACCAAAAAAAAAAAAGAATCATGAATGAAGTGTCACTATATTTTGTGGTAACAGTAGAAGAATACAAAAGAATGGGTAAGGTTGAGAGCAAATAAATCTTTACTGATAAAAATAGTTTATTTTTTACATTATTTTACTCTTTATAAACAAAAAAAAAAAGACACAAAGCCAGGCACCAACCAGTGGCTCATGCCTGTAATCCAAGCTACTCGGGAGGCTGAGATCTGAGGATCATGGCTCGAAGCCAGTCTGGGCAGAAAAGTCTGTGAGATTCCTATCTCCAATAAACTACTAGAAAAAGCTGAAAGTGGTGCTGTGGCTCAAGTGGTAGAGTGCTAGCCTTAACCACAAAGAGGCTCAGAGACAGCGCCCAAGCCCTGAGTTCAAGCCCTAGGACTGGCAAAAGAAAGACACAAATACCTTCAAAGTTACAATAAACCACAGAAACAGATGATGTAATTCCTATCTATCAACGAAGTGAAGCATATGTCCAGGAGCTACAAGCCAGGTACATCTAACTCTCTCAGTTGCTAACTTTACAACCAAGAATCTGCAACTGCATTCTAGGGTGATATATTTGTAAATTATGATCATGCTGTAAATGCTTAAGAAAAAAGGCCAGTTCGCAAGGTGCCAGTGGCTCACACCTGTAATCCTAGCTACTCAGGAGGCTGAGATCTGAAGATTTCAGTTCAAAGCCAGCCCAGGCAGGAAAATCCATAAAACTCTTATCTCCAATAAACCACCAGAAAACCGGAAGTGGCGCTGTAGCTCAAGTGGTAGAGCGCTAGCCTTGAGCTCAAAAGCTGAGAGACAGCGCTCAGGCCGAGTTCAAGCCCCATGACCAACCAAAAAAAAAAGAAAAAAAAGGTCATTTTATTACCTTCATTTAAATACATTAGCTCAATAAAATGACATTTTTCCAAATGTTGTAACTAACACTCTTAAGATTCCTCTGAGGTGAAAAAGTGGTCATAATTATTGTTAAAATGAACTCAGCTTAGTGGGGTAGGGGGGAACTGGTTGGAAGCTCAACAGAAATCTTACCTCTCACTTGATGCACAGGAACTAACTTTCCAGCTAGCATATCATAGACATAAAGAACTTTGCTGTGAACACTTGTGGCTAAAACCTCTTCTCCATTTGCAGTAAAACAAGCCTTATAGATTGGAAACCTATCCAAATAGATGCTCTGGATTTTAGGATTTGTCTTGCCATCAACCTGTAAGAAAGTACAAAATGTTGCTCTTGGTTTTTTGTCCATAGACTCTATATGCTGGCAGTGAAACTATCACATTACAAGCCTTCCCTTACAAAGCATACCTGAAAGAGTGAAATAGAATTATCTAACCCAGCAACCATCACCACCTGAGCACAAGGGTGGAACTGAACTGAAGAAATCCGAGCAGTGGTAGGCCGTTCAGCATTGGCATGCTGGCAGTTCTTCATCTGTAGAATAATAAAGCAAAAATTTTATCAACTCAAATAATGTAGTGTAGAGAAACAAGCATTATGATTACAATAGAAAAGAACTGAATGGTAGCCAAAAGCTACAACTCTGGCACCAACTACAAGTCTCTTCTTTACAAGTATCCATGTTTACCACCTCTCCAATTACGGGATTAATAATCATTAAGACAGATCCTTTTGTTAAGGCACAAATAGGAAATGCTCCCCCAGAGACTCATGAGTCCCCAGTGGTAGTGTTGAAAACTGTAGGATATGGGGCCCCGATGAAGGAAGTAAGGCACTGAGAACATGCCCCTGGGACTAAATTTTGCTCTGGTTTTCCTCTTTCCTTTTCTCCTTTCTGGCTACTATGACATGATCGACTTTACTCCATGTTCTCCAAAGTATGTGAGAGTCCATCTCTGGTTTGTCAGCAAAAAGCAAGGCTGGAGTCAGGCACCAGTGGCTCACGCCTATAATCCTTAGCTACTCAGGAGGCTAAGATCTGAGGACCAAGGTTCAAAGCCAGCCCAAGTGGCAAAGTCCATGAGACTCTTATCTCCAATTAACCACCAGAAAATCGGAGGTGGCACTGTGAGACAAGTGGAAGAGCATTCGCCTTGAGCTGAAGAGCTGAGGGCATCACCCAGGCCCAGCGTTCAAGCCCCACGACCGACAAAATAAGTAAACAAATAAATAAAGCAAGGCTGGTAGTGGTGCTGTGGCTCAAGTGGTAGAGCACTTGCCTTGAGCTGAAAACCTCAGGGACAGCACCCAGGCCCAGAGTTCAAGCCCCATGACTGACCAAAAAAAAAAAAAGTTCTTTCTTTATGGCTGAGAATGTGGCTGAGTGGTAGAGTGCCTTGGGTTCATTTCCTCAGTACCACATAAACAGAAAAAGCTGGAAGTGGCACTGTGGTTCAAGTGGTAGAATACTAGCCTTGAGCAAAAGAAGCTCAGGGACAGTGCCCAGGCCCAGAATTCAAGCCCAAGGACTGGCAAAAACAACAACAAAAAATAAAAATAAAAAAAAATAAAATAAAAAGAAAGCAAGGCTGGACACATAGTTCAAATGGTAGAGTGCCAGCCATGAGTAAGCCAGCCAAGAAGGCATGAGGGAAGCATAATGTATACATTTGTTTGGAACCAGTGATTTATGTTAACTACATTTTCAATGGAGGTGAGTTCACTCTGTGAAGAACTGAATGAGCTGTGCTCTCTCTGTCTCTTAGTAACTTAGCAAAATCTAAAACATGCCATTTTATAGCGCGGGGTAAAAAAAGCTGTTAATTTGAGATATATAATTGAAGCACTTTACTCTGTAGGCACTTAAATACCACAATAAATAGCAGAAGTTAAAATGTAAATAGCATAAGCCACTTCATGCCTATAATCCTACTCAGGAGGCTGAGATCTAAGGATTGAGGTTCAAAGCCAGCCCAGGAAGGAAAGTCCATGAGACTCTTATATCCAATTAACCACCAGAAAACTGGAAGCACTGTGGCTCAAGTGGTAGAGCACTAGCCTTGAGTTGAAGAGCTCAGGGACAGTGCCCAGGCCCAGAGTTCAAGCCCCATGATTGTCCCCACCTACCCCCCCAAAAAAGTATTATCTAAAGTGGTACTTGAACAGAGACCAAGCTGGCCACTAGCAACACTTAATGGACAGACTGGAGGAAAAACATGGACAAAAGTTCACAGGTAAAAAAATAACCCAGCCTGTTTTAAGGAAAATAAAAGAAATATTTGTATGGCTCTAGCAGAGAACAAAGAAAAGGAAATGTGGGCAAAAGTTAGATCATGTAAGGCAGTGTAGACTATGATAGGAATTCACAGGGTTCCAAAAGGCAATAAAAAGTGGCATGATCAACACTTGGCTACTGTATGAAAAATGATTTAGAAGGAGGCAAAGTGTTAAATATAGAGGCCAGTCACAAAGCAACTACATGGGCCAAGGAGATGACAGCAATATGGTGAGGACGCTACCAAGGGAAATGCAAAGAGATATGCAAAAGGAGGAACTAAGTATGATTCAGGTTTTACTTTTTCATTTTTTATTTTTGCAGAAGCAAAAAGAAAAAAAAAAACTAACAAATATTTACCGAAGTAAAATGACAGCAAGCACAATTAATCTTACACATATCAGAAACCCATACATACTGTGAAGCTGAATAGATCTCAAAAATAATTGGTAAGTCCCAACTTCACCAACTCTCACCTTCAAGATTCCTCTTGGAAGAGAAGTTGATGTGGATATGAAATTCCCAGTCCTCTGCAACAGATCATCTTCATCTTCTTCACTTTCATCTAAGTCAGGGAAAACCATAAAGCTAACTTTAGAATAACAGTCTTTTACCTTATCTCAAACTACTCTATTTCCAACTGCAATTCCCCTCCTGGCCTTCTAAACTCAATCACCTTTTTAAAGTTCCAACTGGTAAAAGCAAAACAGCAGAACACATTTTAAAGGAAAAGACAATGATGACTTAGCATTTAGCATACATAGTTAAAAATCAAAGCTTGACTCAAATAGAAGATTAACACACAGATGGTGACTAAAGATGAAGTGAAACACGCAAGTTTAAATAAAGCCAGCAATTTCATTTAAAAAGAGCAACTCATAATTATGTCAAAATTAGCAACGGGAAGAACAGCAGAGCTTGCTTAACAACATAAATGCAGAAGAACTAAGAGTAAGAGATCCGTTGACTAAAAGATCACAGTCAGCAAAATGTATAATCCAACTCAGAAAGCTAACAAGGCTTCTTGTCCCCTAGACATGACTGAGAATAGTACAAGAAACAGCTGAGAAGTTGAACAGACTTCTTTAAACCCTCATGGAGCTAAGAAGGCCAAAACTAGCACACCAAGCCCTCTAAGCTTCTTGACAGAGGTCTGGTAAACTACCAGGCTTTCAATCAGGGCCACAAATGCTACAAGTAGGATTATAGGTAAAGTAAAAAAAAAAATTCAAGAACTGAAATCTAGCTTTAAACCTTCACAACTCCTCACTGGAATAACAATGGTCAGCACTCAGTGAAATATAGTAAGGCCAATATTAGTATTATAATTTGACTGAAAATCAAAGAAAAAAAATGCACAGGTATCAAAGTAATAAAGAGCCATCAAACTTTTTGGGGACAGGAAGAGAGGTTGAAAAATTAGGGGTAGAAAATCCTTTTTTTTTTTTTTTTTGGCCCAGTCACTTGGATATGTGTAAATTCATTTGTGGGCCATACAAAATTATCAATGCAAGCAGACAATCATGGGCAGCTGACAAGAAGTATATGTCTATCCCATCAGGTACCAAATTCATGGGCCTCATCTGTCCACCAGGAAGATATTCCTCATTTCTGCCCTATACTTCCCTCTGAGAAACAACAGACTTCAAAATCTGAGCATCAGCTAAAACAAAACAAAAAAGGCCTCTTGAAATACTAGATTTTAAGGAACATAAGAAAACTCAAATAATAACAGAGTAAGTAAAGAGACTAACAAGCCATCAACTCACCATCTGAAGATGTTTTCTGCTTACTAGTCTCTGCCCATGCAGGTACTCCTCCCATAGCATGTTGAAATCTAAACAAAATATTGAAAAACAAAACAATGTTGTGGTAATCTTCATGTTCATAGACGTGGATATATAAAATATATAAGCATCCTTTATGTATAAATTTCTACCAGTCACTACCTTTAAGAACAAAAGTTCTCTTATTCATATAGAGCCTATGTTGAGAACTTTCATGAACCTCTGCTCACCTAAAGTAATCTTGGCTATAGAACATCTAGACACAAATCTGTTGTTAAGTTTATGTCTAGATATTTGTCTTATTTTCTCAGAGAAACACAAATGTTCAAGACTAAGAAAGAAGTCTCTTTGTGGTTACAAACTAGTGACAGAGTACATTAAATTTGTAATAGACTAGTGAGAATAAACAAAGCTTCATCATATATCATTTAAATAGGTGCTTTCCACCTGAAAAACAAAACAAACGTTAATAGTTGTTCTAAAAGTAGCCAGAAGAGATCAGAGAGTCATTTTTAATT
This sequence comes from Dipodomys ordii, assembly GCF_000151885.1. Lineage (NCBI taxonomy): Eukaryota > Metazoa > Chordata > Mammalia > Rodentia > Heteromyidae > Dipodomys > Dipodomys ordii. The sequence continues at coordinate 16,555,126 of NW_012267223.1, forward strand.
CTTTAACACAGAAGTACAAACTAACCAGGTACCAGTGGCTCCTATCTATAATCCTAGCTACTCATACGGCTGCCATCTGAGGACAGAGGTTCAAAGAAGTTCCAAGCCAGTTCAAGAAGAGTCTGTAAAACTCAATTTAAATTAACCTGCAAAAATGCCAACCAGAGGCAAGTCTCAATGATAGAGCAACAGCCTAGTGTAACAAAGATCAGTGAGAGCATGAGGCTGAATTCAAGCCCAAATAATATTAAAAAAAATTAAAAACCCTCCAAACACAGCCACTAGCTATAAACTACTAGAAAAATGGACAAAAACATATGAAACTACTTTCAGAAATTGGACAACAGGCATTAGTGTACTGAGCACTACAATCCCCAGAAAATTTCCCAACAGTATTAATGCCTGTTCACACTATGTCCATTTGTTTTTGTTTTTTTAATTTTCCTGAACAAAACAGCTCTGGGAGAGTTCAAGCTTGGGGGTTGGAGGTGGGAACTAAAAATGTAACCAAAAAAGATGCTATGCTGCTATAGCCAAAGACAAGAGAAAACAAAGGTAAACTACTAGATATATATCTCCTGGTGAAGCCAGTAAAAAGTGATACTTACTCTTCTTTGAGCCTCTTTTGAAGCTTATCTTTTGAGAGTTTAGTTTCTGTGGCATTTTTCATCATATCTTTCCGAAATCGATTTTTCTTCATGTCAACCCTGTGAAATAAAGAACAGCAAAATTTAACTGGCTCACACCTGTAATCCTAGCTACTCAGGAGATTGAGATTTGAGGATTGCAGTTCAAAGCCAGCCCAGGCAGGAAAGTCTTATCTCCAATTAACCACCAGAAAACTGGAAGTGGTGCTGTGGTAGAATGCCTGCCTTCAGCTGAAGAGCTGAGGGACAGTGCCCAGTCCCAGAGTTCAAGCCCCACAACTGACAGAAAAATAAAAAATTAAGCAATTTTAAAGTCATCATAAATTGATAGTACCTTTAGTATTTTCCAAAGCATTTAATGGAACAATATTGGTTATGACTGTAAGATATGGTGGTTGATGGTGTAGCTCAAGTGGTACTGTGCCTGCCTAACTTTCAGGAGGCCGTAAGTTCAAAACCTCAGTATCATGAAAAACATAAAAAGATTATAAGACATGGAATATCTCATATGCATACTCTCTATTCTTTTTCCTTTGGTTCTCTGGTATTCCAAATCATACAGTTACTGTTTAGAGAGCTAGTATTTCACAACACTCATCATAACTTACCTAGAAATATTCTTCAAAATAAACCCCAAGTAAGAATAAGAGCTCAATATACAAAAAGCAAACTTTAAAATAACTATGAAGAAAAAATGTGCACAAAAGTTGTCTCTTTATGATAAAGGACATTTCCCAGTTAAAAGTTATAAGTTATTAGAGATCATAAAAAAAAAATATTCCAGGCACTGATGACTCACACCTGTAATCCTAGCTACACAGGAAGCTGAGATCTAAGGATCGCAGTTCAAAGCCAGCCCAGGCAATAAAGTCCATGAGACTATTATCGCCAATAAACTACTCAGAAAAGGCCAGAAGAGACTCAGGGACAGTGCACAGGTTCTGAGTTCAAGCCCCAGGACTAACAAAGAAAAACAAAAAGATAATAAACATTTTAAAGAAAAACAGTAAGTTGGGTGATAGTGGCTCGTGCCTGCATTTCTTTCTACATAGGAGCCTGAGATCTGGGGATTAAGGTTTAAAGTCAGCCCAGGCAAAATGTCTGTGTAATTCTTTTTTTTGCAGGGGGTCCAGTTGTGGGGGCCTGAACTCTGGGCCTGGGCACTGTCCCTCAGCTCTTCAGCTCAAGGCTAGCACTCTACCACTTGAGCCACAGCACCACTTCTGGCTTTTTTCTTTTTGCTTATGTGGTACTGAGGAATCGAACCCAGGGCCTCAGGCATGCAAGGCAAGCACTCTACCACTGAGCCACCTTCCCAGCCCGGTCTATGTAACTCTTATCCCCAATTAACCACCAAGAAGTTGGAATGCAGCTCAAGTGCCAGAATGCCAGCCTTGAATGAAAAAAGCTAAGGAAGAATAGCCTGGTCATGAGTTCAAGCATCATTACTGAGGCAAACAGACAAACAAGAACCAAAAGGATGAGGAAGTTTCAAAGATTAGACTATCTTTTTTTCCTCTTTGTCAGTGCTGGGGCTTGAACTCTGGGCCTGGGTGTTGTCCCTTAGCTCTTCAGCCCAAGGCTAGCATTGTACCACTTGAGCCACAGCACCAATTCCAGTTTTCTGGTGGTTAATTGGAGTTAAGAGTCTCAGGGATGTTTCTGCCTGATCTGACTTTGAACAGAGATCCTCAGATCTCAGCTAGGATTACAGGCATGAACCACAGGCTGCATTCAGAGAGATCAGACTTATCTTTGTTGTTTTTTTTTTTGGGTCCGGTCGTGGGGCCTGAACTCTAGGCCTGGGCACTGTCCCTCAGCTCTTCAGCACTTGAGCCACAGCGCCACTTCCGGCTTTTTTCTTTTTGCTTATGTGGTGCTGAGGAATCGAACCCAGGGCCTCATGCTTGCAAGGCAAGCGCTCTACCACTGAGCCACCTTCCCAGCCCAAGAGATCAGACTTATCTTAAGGACTGAACTGGACACTTTCCAAGAAGGTAAACTGATACGCAATCTAGCAGTATTTATCAGGAGCCTTAAAAGATATCTGTGCTATATAATCAAGTAATTCTATCCACAAAGAATCTTAAGGAATAAGAAAAAAATGTTTATGGAAGTGGCACTGCGGCTCAAATGGTAGAACACTCATCTTGAGCACCCAGGCCCAGAGTTCAAGCCCCACAACTGAAAAAAAAAAAAAAAAAAGAAGTTAAGCCAGGTGCCAGTGGCTCACCCCTGGAACACAGCTACTCAGGAGGCTAAGATCTGAGAATTGCAGCTCAAAACCAGCCAGGTTAAGAGAGTCCATGAGACTCTTATCTCCAATAAACCACCAGAAAACCAGAAGTGGCACTGTTGCTCAAGTGGTAGAGCACTAGCCTTGAGCTTAAGAGCTCAGGGACAGCACCCAGGCTCAGAGTTCAAGCCCCACAACCAACCAAAAAAATAAAAATGTTTATTTATGAAGGTATTTACCTCAGTATTAATGTAATACAAAATATTTATCCAAAAAGTTACATAAATTATGATTGATTCATTCAAGGGCTACAACAACCATTTAAAATTGCATAATTTTTTTTTTACATGAGATGTTTACAAAGTAACTTCAGGCAGAATATGTCAAAATATCAAATATACAGTACACACTGTATACTGTGAAATTACATCTGTGTGTGAAAGTTTTCTTTTAAGCCTTCAGCTTCAAGCATCATATACTAGAAATTTTATATGCACTATCTTAACCCCAACAGCCTGTTACTATTATTTATGCTGCTTTTGCAAATTAAAAAAAGGTGGATTTCAAGCTTGTCCATGCTGTTTGGAACTGGTCAATTTTAAAAAAAGGCAAGCTCAGCACCAAGACCAAACTATGTCCTCTTGAGAGCTAGTGTACATTGTACAGAAAAGACCAGATGGGCCAAATGCATGGTTCAGTGACAGAATGCCACTCTAGCAAACCTAGATAGGGAGAAACCTATACCAAAGGTTAACAAAAGTTCTCCCTCAACATGGGATGATAAACAACCTTTTCAACAATCACACCTTTTTAAAATATTATTAATTTTCACCACCTGCTGCAATTTCTCATGCATGATTCTAAGTTTCATTTCATTGATGGAATCAGTTCATGGGAAAATGACTATCTAGATTCTAGAAGGAACAAGCAACTTACATTTCTTCATCTTCATCTTCTTCATCCACCCAGACTGGTTTCTTCTGGGGGGGAAAATTATCATGTGCTTCATTCTCCCCTTCAGAATCATCCAAGATTCCACCATGTTGAGTCTACAGAAAGACAAAACACATTCAAGCTCTGAGTTCTTATCCTGTGGTGGTAAACAGACCCCTCATCCTTTGAAGACTTGTAGAATGCATATGGCCCTCTGATGAAATAACACAAAATGCTACCACAACAATAGCAAGAGGCAGAAGCAGAAAATGGGTAAAACATAGATGGAAGGTGAGGCAAAATAAAGCCATCTGAAAAACTCAAAGCACTGAAAGGAAAATACTATTAGACAAGAGCAAAGCTAAGTGGGCAGATGAAGAAAAAGGCAAACAATAAAATCACAAAAATTACAAGACCCAGAATTAATTCTACAGACTAAAAATTAAAGATAAGGTAATCCCTACCTCATATTCTTAGGTACATCTCTTTTCCATTGTTCTTGACTGTGGTTGGCCCCCACATCCTTGAAATTTTATACCAAAATATGTAATCTAAATCCAAACCATAGAACCCCGATAAAGTGATATGGGGCTCCCCCAACCCACAAGACAGTAATGTCCTATAGCTGTTTTAAGCTCACTCAAATACCATCGGCACAGTCCCAGTTGCACATTTTTCCAGTCCTTCTCCCAACTACCTGCTAAATGTGTATTAATTTAGCAGAGGGAGGCAGTAATTCTGCCAGACTGTCCTTGGCCATTCAATCTACGAACTTCACACACCTCCACTTTTATCTGCTTTACCTTGCATCTAGATCATTACTGGTTACAAAGGCTCCAAGAGAGCAGAGAGATTTTTGTTGTTGTTGTTAGTTATGTCCATTGCTGGGTCTCTTCCAACGCCTAGAATCTCTACGTTGGTGCAAAAACCAGATATAAAATAAAGCGAATGACAGAGAGCAAAAATTTAACTTTAGTCACGCCGGGTATTGCCGGTTGTCAGGAAGCGTTGAGTTCTGGCATCCAGAAACTTGAGAATACGTACCAAAGGACATACACTTCTCAAAAGCTGATGTATGTGTGTGTGTGTGTATATATATATATATATATATACATATATATGTGCATATATGTGTGTGTGCGTATATATATGTGTATATATATATATATCGTGATCACGCTGGGGGCGGGAGGGGAAGGTTTAAGATGGTCAAAATGCAGATTCCCAGGCCGGAACTCGGGGAAGCTCGGGCGAAGAACGGCGGTAGGTGATCCACCCCACGACTGCCCGGAGTTCGCTCGGAAGATAACGGAGCTGACTGTCAAAGGCGCTCTCCGCCGGAATTTTCCAAAAACAAAGGAACGAAGTATGCTGCGGAGCGCCTGCAGCGGTACTACCAGGAGCTCGGGCCGCTCGGGGAAGGGGGGAAAGCGCGGTCCGCACCCGCCCAAACCCGCACCCGGCGCCGCAGGCGGAGTGCGCGCGGCGGAACCCCCACCCCCGGCGTCCGCCTTCCGGCCTCTCCCCCCACCCCCTACACACACCTGTGCGCTCCCCTACACACGCACACACACGCGTGCACACACCTGAGCGCCC
>NW_012267223.1:16562257-16609137 GCF_000151885.1 Dipodomys ordii
GTGCCGCGCCAGACGTTTGCACGTGGAGGTGGAAATACGGAAGGGGGCGGGGTGGGCACGTGGGGGGAGGGAGGGCCGCTGGTTCGCACGGGTTTCCACGTCGGTGGGCCGCCCCAGGACCGTGGCGTGGTCGTTGGTGAAAGACCAATCCTAACGTTTCAGAGTCGGACGAGACATTAGAGGTCACCCAAAGCGGCCGCCCCCCCTCCCTCCCTCTGCAGCTCCTGACAAGTGGTAGGTAGCGCGGCCTCTCCCCTTCCACCTTCACCCCCGACCACCCCACCCTCCCTCCACCCCCCACCCCCTCGGCCCAGCCCGGCGCTCGCTGCTGGGCAGGAAAGCCCCTTCCGTGTTCCCGTAGTCTGTCAAGTGTCGTTTGCCTCCCCTCATTAGACCCTGGAGAGTCTTCATTCAAGTCCTGGTTAAGTTGCTCCTGGTTGTTTATTTTTTTTCTTTTTTCTTTCTTTCTTTTTTACTTCTCAGTTTTTTTTTTCTCACATCCTCTTCACCCACCCACTGCTCATTGGCCTATATTTTGTGTGCCAGGAAAGAACAGCAGGGAAGTGGAGGAAGGGGAGGGGGAGGACTTTGAGAGAAACTTTTTTTTTCTCCTCTCCCTTTTTCTGGGGCTGGACAATTTCAAGTGTTCCGGCTTACATGGGTGAAAATGGTTTGATACTGCTCTCTTCCGCCAGATACTGGGGAAATTCGAGGTGGCCCTTCTCTCTCTCTCTCTCTCTCTCTCTCTCTCTCTCTCTCTCTCTCTCTCTCTCGCCTCTTCATGAATGAAGCGCATAGAACCAGCACCTGGTTGAGAAGCATAATCAGAATTTTACTATTCCCCAATATTTTGGCTTAACATTCTTTGTAAACTTCCCTTCCAAGTCCCCTCTTCCCAACTGCTTTTACATTTTTATGTTTTCAGCTTTTTTTTTTTAGTTTTATGCTATGCTTTTAATATTTGCATAGAGGTTGCAGTATTTTTAATCCTCTCCAAGTTAATATGTCAGTGTTTATTACTTGGTTATTTGTTTTTAAATATGTTTGCCACTGTTTTTCTAATTAATGTTATCCTTCATTTGTTGTGCACCAAATGGTGTAAGAATATTGGGCACGCATGGTTTCCTTTACCGAATATGGTATACTGGGAGTCAAAACAAGTACATATCTGGCCTAAAATTTAGCCAACTAATAAGTTTTACTTTAAATTCCCAGTATCTGTTTAAAACCTTTGAGAGCACATTTTTCTCCCCCTCTTAGACTGTTGCTTTGCTCTTGTGTGCTTAAACTGTTACTTTTCTTTCATTTATCTCAACACCAAAGAGTATTTAAAAAGAAAAATAGCTGTGTGTTTTTTTTCTTGCGCCCCATCTCTGAATAAACAAGTAGCTTCTATTTATATAGAAGCCCATACTCAAGGCTGTGCAAATTACGGTAGAATCTTGCAAATTATGGTAGAATCTTTCTTGAATGTGTATGCATAGTCTTATGTTGTGCCATACTTTTTAACTATCCAATTTTTAACTTCATGAAAACTGTGACTATTTTCTCCAAATCTAATCACTAGAATTTAACATGGGATGTAAAAATTAATGGAGTTATATATAATGACACCTTTCAAGTTTTAGTTTATAGAGGGTTTCAAGTTAATTTCCTGCCAACTTTAAACCTCAACTGTCATGACATGTTGATTGACTTTGGAAACATTTGCATTCTAAACATACTAGACAGGAACAACTGGTTTTATCTTTAAAGAGGACATTGCTGTATGCTTTATGGCTGGTTATATGTGGACTGTATGTATGTCAGATACTCTTAATCTCTAATTTTGAAAATTAAAATGAAACACATGATTGTGTTTTAAAATGTGCTGTAGTGCTCAAAATAAAAAAAGAGCTGGGCATAAGTAGGCTGAGGTCTAAGGATCCATGCAGGAAAAACCCTGGAGTCTTTTATCTCAAATTAACTTCAAAAACCTGGAAGCCAAGCTTTGGCTCAAGGGATAGAGTGCTAGCCTTGAGCAAAAATGCTCAGGTCACCACCCCAGGCCCTGAGATCCAGCCTAGTACTGGCACCAACAACAACAACAAAAAAGGTAAAATTTTATTTTACAAGTGAAAACAACACATTAATGCCATGTATCTCAAACTCAGGTAAGCTACTAAATTACTGAAAGCCAGGAGTACTCAGCATGCTAAGTGACCACATTCTAAAATTAGAAAATTAGGTTTCTTTGAATTGCTCCTTGTTTCCCACTTTTGCATCTTTAAGAGACTTGTGATATAAGATTTAGCCATCTATTTTAAATTTAAAGTAAGACAACATGTGTAATTAGTCTCAGGGTTTCAAATGCATGAGAGATGAAAACTGGACAGAAGAAAATGGACTTAAGATACTTGTCTTCCAACGCCTGTCCTGCACATCTCTTGATTTTGTGTAGAAGGTACGGATTAGTTTTAGGTCTTGTTTTTTTCATAAACTGGGTTGGGGGGAGGCATGGGTATGGGTGTGGATGTTAGTATTAGGGTTTGAACTTAGGGCATTTTGCTTCCTAGGCAGTCACTCTACCACTTAAACCACTCCATTAGCACTGAGTGGCATCAGACCCAAGCCTCGGATGTTTGCTCCCTTGTGGGTGGGATTGCAGGCATGAACCCTCCCCCACCCTGTCTTTTGTGTTTTTAAATTATCTTCTCCCTCACATAATCAGATTTACAGTTTCTCTTATTTTACTTGGAAGCCACAAGGTGAAAAGGCAGTAAGTAGTTCCATTTAAACATACTGAATGTGTGGAGGGAGCTAGAGACCAGTGGCTGTATGGCATCTATTGGACAAGCAATGTACACGAGCTTTCTCATCACAACTAAAGGGTTGATCATGATTCAATCACCATTGTCCAGTAGAACTTTTTACCATTTTGGAAATGTCCTCTTATCTGTGCTGGCCCGATAATAGCCAGTAGCCATGTGTGAATATTTAAAATGTAGCTAATGGAGTATTAGGTTTTTTTTTTAATTGTATTTCTTTTAGTATGTCAGCTTAAATACCCATATCTCCCAAATTGGACATACAGGTGTACGGCAGTATTTTCTAAATTTAGCAAATCACTGGACTTAGAGGAGATTTGAGTTAAAATACTTCCTTCCTGAAGACTGACATTTAGTAGTTCCATACTACACTCTGGGATTCTTTTTAATGTATACCACAGAGTTATTTTAAAGTTCCCTTCTAGTTTTTACTTAAGTGTCAGTAATTTAGAATTTACTCAAGTAGAAGTAAGGTCTGGGACAAAGTCGGCAAACTAGCTCCAGCTCTGAGTATGCCCCTCTGACCTGTGACCATCTTACAGAAGTTGTCTAATGTTTGAGCTTTGTTTTCCTTATCTAAAATATGGAATGGGAACCAGCCCTGCCTCCCTTCTAAGGTTTCTGTAAACCTCTACTCAGATAGTAATGGCTGCCATATAAAATGAACTGCTCTATAGATCTTGATACCTTCCCCAATGCTCTTTTCTCCCTTCTTACTGTATGAATTCCTATTCCTATTGTAACTCATTTGCATGTAATAGTCACTAGTCTGTTAAGCCATTGTAACCTAATTATTTGGCCCCAGTTTGCAATCTAGTTCTAGGGCAAGCATAGTAAGTATAACCTTTTGTGTATCTAGTGCTTAGTATTATGATTTTAATATACTACTCAATAAGCTTTAAATAATATTGTATATACATTTAGTCCTTTTTTTTGCCAGTCCTGGGGCTTGAACTCAGGGCCTGAGTCATATTCCCAGCCCTACTTTTAGACTTTAAAACTTAAATTCATTATTGTTACATGTCTAACATTCCCCTTGAATACATGTATGTGGTAAACTTCTTTTCAGTTAAAGTAGTTCTTATTCATCAGTGATTGCATATCTTTTGAGCAACCAGCTAAATATGTGTATACAAGCCTTGTACTTGCTAGACAGGTGCTCTGTACTTGAGCCATGCCTGTGTACCTTTTTGCTTTCACTGTTTTTCTGTTTTGTTTTTTGCCAGTCCTGGTGCTTGAACTCAGGGCCTGAGCATTGTCCCTAATGCTTCTTTTTGCTCAAGGCTAGCACTCTACCCCTTGAGCCACAGCACCACTTCTGTCTTTTTCTGTTTATGTGGTACTGAGGAATCAAACCCAGGGCTTCATGCATGCTAGGCAAGCACTCTGCCACTAAGCCACATTCTCAGCCTTTTCACTGTTTTTCTTATAGGGTCTTGCCTTTATTCCTGTGCTGGCCTAAACCTAATTTTACTTCTCAGGTAGCTGGGATAACAGGTATGTACCACCACATTTGCTTTTTACTTGGTTGAGATGGGTTCTTGTGTACTTACTTCTGGGTGGCTTTAGACTGCCATCCTCCCCATCTAGGATTACAGGGTATAAGGCACCATACCTAGCTAATATTTTTTAAACATAAATACATGGAGAATGTAGCTCAGTGGTACAATGTTTGCCTGGCATATTCAAGATTCTGATTTTCATCCCATCACCAAATTTTAAAAAATAAAACACCAAGAGAATGTCAGCATTTTATACAGATGTTTTTAGATTGTTTTATATCAATATGACTTTGAATAACCAGTTTAATTTGAATTGTTATTTGTGTTAAAATTGACAGTTCGGGCTCACGGTATATGTAGCTGTATGTGCTTAGTTAGTATGCATGAAGCCCTGATACAACCCACCCCCCAAAAAAAAATAACCAATTTCTTTTTTTAAATGATTGTCATTAATAATTATCTTAAAGACCCTGTAGGCTACTGTGTGATTCATATTTAATTTTGACAAAGTCATCTTATTTTTAATTAGCTTTTCAGGTTCATACTTAAGGATTCATACCTTTCTTCTGAAGAACTGAAAGTCCATTCATGTGAACTATTTTATTTTATCATACATCCTTCCTGTGTGGTAAGTTATATTTTCCTTATTTAGAAAAGAGGGAAACTGAGACCAAAGTAGTTGTTGAATACAAAGTCATAACAGAACCAGAAATTTGACCCCAAGAGGGTGGAGAGGAGTGGGAAAGAGAGCTTTAGAGGTTAATTGGCTAAATAGAATGTATGTACATGTGAATTAAAAAAAAAGAAATTGGACACCAAAAGGTAGAAATTTAGACTTACAGGTAGCCAGACTGTGCTTTCATCCTGGTAAGGGGCCAACAAGAACTAAACAGCTCCTTACCTTTAAGTCTAGGCATAAAGAATTTTCTTAATTCCTATGTTCAACTTTGTGGTCTCATACATAACGACATTTATATGTAAGGTTTGAGAAAACATATTTATCCCATTCCTCTCATTCTGTCCTGCCTAGACTGAGCCATTCTTTTGTCCAGCTTATCCACATTCTGTACTCATCTGTTACTTAGGTGCTGTCTGTCCCCAGATTGTCCAAGTATGACAGAGCTAGTGTTTGGATTACTCTTACATGGTAGCCTAAAGCCTCATCATACCTCACTGATCACATAGACATCACAAAATAGGGTGTCCTTTTTATAATATATTTTGTGAGAACTTACTCATGTAACATTTTACCACATGTTCCATCTTACTATCTTTGTTAATCTCTTAGTGTGCCTAATTTATAAACCGGCCAACCATGGTGATACATGTATTTAATCCCAGCAGCCAGGAGGCTGAGACAGGAAAATCATTAGTTTGAGACCAACCTAGGCTGTCTTATTTTTTTTATCAAGAATAAAATGAGCTGGGCGCTGGTGGTTCACGCCTATATTCCTAGCTACTCAGGAGGCTGAGACCTGAGGATTGCAGTTCAAAGCCAGCCTGGGCAGGAAAGTCTGTGAGACCCTTACCCTCCAATAAACCACTCAGAAAACCGGAAGTGGCGCAGTGGTTCAAGTGCCTTGAGCTGAAGAGCTGGGGTACAGCGTTCAAGCCCCGTGACCGACAAAAAATTTAAAAAATGAGGAACTGAACCAGGTGCTGGGCTCTCACTTGTAATACTAGCTATTCAGGAGACTAAGATCTGAGGATCACTGTTCAAAGCCAGCGTTGGCAGAAAAGTATGAGACTCTTGCCTCCAAATAACCACCAGAAAACTGAAAGAAGTGCTGTGATTCAAGTGGTAGAGTACTAGCCTTGAGCAAAAGAAGCTCAGCTACATTGCCCAGGCCTCAAATTCAAGCCCTAGAACCATCAGAATCAATCAATCAATTAAGGGGCAAGTGCTGGTGTCTCAGGCATGTAATCCTAGCTACTCAGGAGACTTGAGATCTGAAAATTATGGTTTGAAGCCATCCCAGGCCCAATTAAACAGCAAAAAGCTGAAAGTGGACCTGTGACTCAAGTAGTAGAGCAGCACCAGTCTTGAATGAAATAGACAATTCTGCATATGACCTCATGATAGGTTGCAGTCAAAACACAGATAAAACAGGGCATAATGCTAAATACCTATAACCTCAGCACTCAGGAGACAGGGAGAGGAGAATCACAAGTTTAAGGTTGGCCTGAGCTATATAGTGAAATTCTTGTATTCCCCCCCACACTCCAAAAAAAAAAAGTATTAAAAACATTCTGTATGCTGGGCACTGGTGGCTCATGCCTATTATCCTAGCTACTCAAGAGCCTGAGATCTGAGGATCAAGGTTCAAAGCCAGTCTAGTCCATAACACTCTTTATCTCCAATTAACCACCAGAAACTGGAAGTGGCATTGTGGCTCAAAGAGGTAGAGCATTAGACTTGAGCCAGAGAGCTCAGGGACAGCGAGCGCTTAAGCCCTGAGTTCGAGCCCCACAATTGACAACAACAGCAACAAAAATCTATATATTTATGTACAGTATACATTTCCTTCATGTGTGAAATAAATGAATTTTTATGTAGACTTGATTCGTGCAAATACTCCAGAATCTGAAACATCCAAGAATTTCAGATAAAGGATAATCATCCAGCATCATAAGATCCAGCAATCACACTTTTTTTTTCTTTTTTCTTTTTTTTTTTCTTCTTTTGTCTTCCTGGACTTTCCTTGCCCAGGCTGGCTTTGAACACCGATCCTCAGATCTCAGCCTCCTGAGTAGCTAACATTGCAAGTGTGACCCACCTGTGCCTGGCACAGCAATCACACTTTTAAAAATATACATCTAAAGAATTCAGGTACTTCCTTGCCAAAGCATTTTGGATAAGGCATTCTTAGTCTCTCTGTACAAATGCTGATAGAACTCTGGGGAGAAGTGAGGAATTGACTAGAAAATTATATGATGGACATTTCTGTAGCAACTGAGAAGTCTATATAATACATAATACTACTTCTGTAAATAGAAGTCTTTAATTCACAAGTATGCCTCAGTTTTTAAAAGGTTAGCTACTAGCTGGTTCCAGTGGTTCACAGCTATAATTCTAGCTATTCTAGGAGGATTTTAGTTCAAAGCCAGTTCAGGCTAGTGAAAGTTAATCACTAAAAAAAGCCAGAAGTGGGGGTTAGGAATGTGACTTAATGGTAGAGTGTTTGCCTAGCATACATGAGGCCCTGGGTTTGATTCCTCAGTACCACATAAAAAATTGTATTTTTTTGGTTTTTTTGTTTGTTTTTTGGTTTGGTGGGATTTTTTTGTGTTTTTGGTTTGGTTTGGTTTGGTTTTGGTCAGTCCTGGGGCTTGAACTCAGGGCCTAGGCACTGTCCCTAAGCTTCACAGTGCCACTTCTGCCTTTTTCTGTTTATGTGGTACTGAGGAATCAAACCCAGGGCTTCATGCATGCTAGGCAAGCACTCTATCACTGAGCCACATTCCTAGCCTTGAAGTTATTTAAAACAACAACAAAAAGTAGACCTGTGGTTCAAGTGATAGTGCGCTATCATTGAGCAGAATAAACAAACTTGGGACAGTGCCCAGGACCAACTAGGTAGATAGGTAGGTAGGTAGGTAGGTAGATAGATAGATAGATAGATAGATAGATAGATAGATAGATAGATAGATAGATTAATAGATCATTCTTAAATTGGGAGCAGACTCCTACATTTTGTGTTTATTCCATTTCTTGATCAGGTCATTCTTGTGCTTGTTACAGTCTTGTACTGTTTTAAAGAACAAGAGTAAAGGTGTTAAAAAATCTCCTTTATAGGATACAATGAGACTAAAATTTGAGAAGATTCTGTATCAGACTTGGAAAAACTTTCAATGACCTGTACTGAAGATAACACAGAAGCACATCCTTAGGCACTATGATAGTCGGTAGCCAAAGCAAAAAGTTTGTGATATTGAAAAGGCTGAATCTTACCACAGTGTTGAATTTACTGCTAACTCTTGAGTGGGTTAAGGATTCATTACTTCACATAATGTGAAAGTGAGCAGTGAGTATGTAAATGTTTATATAAGGCAGCTGAAGAACTTACAGAAATTCCACGTAAACTGATTGTGAGCAAGAATTACTTGACAGGGGCTGGGAAGGTGGCTCAGTGGTAGAGCGCTTGCCTTGCATGCATGAGGCCCTGGGTTCGATTCCTCAGCACCACATAAGCAGAAAAAGCCGGAAGTGGCACTATGGCTCAAGTGGTAGAGCGCTAGCCTTGAGCTGAAGAGCCAAGGGACAGCACCCAGGCCCAGAGTTCAGGCCCCCACAAAAAAAAAAAAAAGAATTACTTGACAAAACAATCTAGCAAGACCACTTTGGCACAGGAACAAGCTATACAGTACAGCCTAGGTGTGTAAGCTGTACTCTCTAGGTTCATGTAAGTATACACAGTAATGTTTGCTCAACAGTAAATTACCCAGCATTGGATTTCTTAGAACATTGTCTTTATCACCAAATGACACACGACTGTAGGATAAAGTCCAAAAATGGACATAACACATGCAGAAAACTAGAACTTGGGAAGTTTCACAAGTGAAATTTCAAGTAAGAGGTAATGTTGGGCATGCCTTCAATAAAGAATATTGCCACAACTAGATAGCCATTTGGGAAGGAATGATATTAGAAATATTCTTTTCATCATACATAAGAGCAAACTTCAAATGGGTCTGAAATTTTTTAACAAAACTATACAAATACCACAAGAAAAGTTGCGTGGATTTTTCTGAGCCATCATTTACGGAAAAATTTGCTAAATCGATTAATAAGGTGCAATGAAAGAAATACTGGTAGTATTATAATAGGTCATTGGTAGAGTATGTGTTCAATACATGCAAGGCCCCGAGTTTGATTCCCCCACACCAAAAAAAAATTTAAAAATTGCTGTATATACAGATAAAGGGTAAGTTATTGCATTTAAAGAATTGGAGGGGGGGAATTTGACAAAAACACTTTAAAAGGGGGCAAAAAGAAGAGAACAAAAGCATACTGCACCAAACACTGAGATTATCTTGGGATTTTAATGCCATCTTTCCACTAAAAGAACTAATTTTCGTTGGAGACGAAATTAATTTCAGGCTGGATTACTGTGGATGAGCCTGGAATGTGTAAAGTATGTCAGAAAGTAAAGAACTTAAAAATAAATGAGGGAATATCCAAAAGACTTAGGAACCAGTACAAGAGGATTTGACCAGCCAACGCAGTGACTTAGAGCACTAAAATAAGGGCAGTAATGAGAGTAAATCACACTGATAATGAGTAGATGGGTAGATATGTAAAGGGAGAGACAGGATGTTCTGCTGACTGGTATATTGCTGGAGTTGGGAAATCGTTTCTGCAGCCATCAAGGTATGTTTGGTTTGACACAAGAGTTATTACATCTTAAATTAGTAGTGAATGAGACTTCAGTTATGAAAACAATTCTGTTTTATTTACATCTCCAAGACTGGTTATTAGTTGCAAGGAGAGAAATATGATGCACTACACTGAAGGAAAAAAAGACCCAGATTAGACTTTGACCCAAACTGACATCACTACTGATAGACACCTGTGCCTCTAGATACCATATTCTGTGGGCACACTATCACTATACAGTATTACAGGAATGCATAACTTGAATCTAATCAGGAAATGTCAGATGAGCCCCAAATAAACCACCTGTTGCAGGGAGGACTTCATTCTTCAAAAAACAATAATCTTCCATGTTAAGGACACTAAAATAGCTGGGCGCTGGTGGCTCACGCCTGTAATCCTAGCTATTCAGGAGGCTGAGATCTGAGGATCGCGGTTCAAAGCCAGCCCGGGCAGGAAAGACCTTGAGACTCCTATCTCCAATAAACCACCAGAAAACCGGAAGTGGCGCTGTAGCTCAAGTGGTAGAGCGCTTGCCTTGAGCTGAAGAGCTGAGGGACAGTGCCCAGGCCCAGAGTTCAAGCCCCACGACCGACAAAAAAAAAAAAGGACACTAAAATACAGCATGTATGAGATGAAGAAATGTGATTATCATTATTGAGTCAATGTGATTATGATGGTAAATTAGAGAAAATTGCCATGTTTGGTTTTGGGGATAGTCTCACTGCCATTGCTTCAGATTGTTCACTGAGCTAGGTACGTGGCTTAGTGGTAGAGTGCTAGCATGCATGAAGCCCTGGGTTCAATTCCTCAGTACCACATAAACAGAAAAGGCCAGAAGTGGTGCTTGGCTCTAGTGGTAGAGTGCTAGCCTTAAGCAAAAGAAGGTCAGGAACCATGCCCAGGCCTGGCAAAAAGAGAGACAAAGATTGCTCACTGATGAATATTGGGAATGTTGGACTAGAAAGTACTAAGAATTGTATACAAATGCTCATTTGATACTAGATATGGAGTAAAAATTTTGATGATTGGAATTTTTGTGTGGTTCTAAGTCCATAAATAGCTTAAAATCTTGTGCAGCGGAGACATCAGATAATAACTAGACCAGTTCATCAAAATTAACATCCCCACAGGTGGAGGCAGTCATCATGTCTCTGAATTTGATACCCTGAGAGTGACATCGCATCAGTTATGTACTCGCTTAGGACATGCCTCAATCTAATGAGGAATCTACAGACCCAAAATGAAACTTGTATTTCCAAGGAGGTGACCGTCTGTGGAATCCTAAGTCATGTAGATACAGTGTCTCCTCAAATGTGGGCCATTCAGTACAGTATGGGAAGAGGTTAAGAGTTACTTTACAATAGAAATATCAAACAACCACCACATAAACTAGATCAAAGTGAACATCAACAGGTAAGTCGTATTGATAGTGTCCTTGAAGACATATAATCCAAATGGCATGTAACTAAAGCCTGTCAAGTACCACTCAGAGACCACCTCTGTAAATAGGAAAGTACCACACAAATAGCAATTAGTGGCTGACTCCTATAATTATAGCTACTCAGGAGGCTGAGATCTGAGGATCATAGTTCAAAGCCAGCTTGAGTAGATAAATCTTAAGACACAGTCTCCAGTTAGCCAGCAAAAAAACTGGAAGTGCACTTGTGGCTCAAAGGTAGAGTTCCAGCCTTGAGTGGAAAAGGCCAAGTAAGAGCATAAGGCCCTGAGTTCACGCCTCAAGCATACAAAAAAAGCAGTCAGCAACATACCTAACCACTACTCAAAATGGTCAAGGCTATCAAAAACAGGGAAGCCTGAAAAATTGTGAAAAGCCAGAGTAGCTTTATTACAACTTACATCAAGACTTACCACAACAGTAATATGTTACCTTGGAATGAAAATGAAGGCAATCTGAATAAAGCATAGATGAACATGTCAAATGTTAGCCAGGCACTGATGGTTCACACCTATAATCCTAGCACTTTAGGAGTCAGATCTGAGGATTGTGATTCAAAGACAGCTCAGACATACAAATCCCTGACATTTATGTGGTAGAACATCAGCTGTAGAATTAAGAGACCCTGAGTTCAAAACCCCAGTACCTGCACCCCCCAAAAAAAGATGTTAAGTTTCCTTCCAGATTAAAAACGAACAATTTTGATCAAAGATTCCTATTAGTCTCTGTGCCTTCTAAGCCTGCTATTTAGCTTAATGATAGGACATCCCTTTATCTACCCATGACCATACAAATTCTTACCTCTGACTTGTGTTGGATCATTTAGTTCCTAAATCATCTATAATCCTTTCTCCTGGTTACTTTTATATGCATTGAAGCACATTATGTAATTACTTGAGAAAACAAGAATGTAGGAGCCAAGTTTTTTGGGGTATTAGGCATATCTGAAAACACCTTTATTCTGCTGTTACAATTGGTTAATAATTTGACCAGGCATTGGTTTCTAAAACTGATTTATTAAAGTAAAATACTGTATTTTTTGGCAGTGCTGGTATTTGTTTTGTTTTAGTGCGAGTCCTGAATTCATGGCCTGAGTTCTGTCCCTGAGCTTTTTTTGCTCAAGGCTAGTACTGTACCACTTGAACCACAGCTCCACTTCCAGCTTTTTAGAAGTTAATTGGAGATAAGAATTTCATGGACATCCTCAAATCTCAGCCTCCTGAATAGCTAAAATGACAGGCCTGAGCCACCATTGCCCAGTAGTACTGGGGTTTGACCTCAGCGAGGCAGGCATTGCACTTCCTGAGCCATGCATCCAGTCCTTTAAAAGGTAAAATTTGATACGTTTGGGGGTTTTGTTTTAAGTGTTTGCAGGGTGCCGGTGACTCACGCCTGTAATTCTAGCTACTCAGGATGCTGAGATCTGAGAATTGCAGTTCAAAGCCAGCCCAGGCAGGAAAGTTTGTGAGATTCTTTTTTTTTTTTTGGTCCAGTTGTGGGGCCTGAACTCTGGGCCTGAGTGCTGTCCCTCAGCTCTTCAGCTCAAGGCTAGCGCTCTACCACTTGAGCCACAGCACCACTTCCAGCTTTTTTCTTTTTGCTTATGTGGTGCTGAGGAATCGAACCCAGGACCTCAGGCATGCAAGGCAAGTGCTCTACCACTGAGCCAACTTCCCAGCCCCAGTTTGTGAGACTCTTATCTCCAGTTAACCACCAGAAAACCTGAAGTGGCACTGTGGCTCAAGTGGTAGAGCACTATCCTTGAGCTGAAGAGCTCAGAGACAGCACCCAGACCCAGAGTTCAAGCCCCAAAACTGATGACCAAAAAAAAAAAAAATAGTGTCAAGCACAGGTGCTTCACACATGCAATATAACCTCCCAGGAATCTGAAGAACAAGGTTCAAAGCCAGCCCAGGCAGAAAAGTCTGAAAGTCTTTAGTTAACCAACAAAATAGGTGGACTGGAGGAGTGGGCCAAGTAGCAGAATGCTAGACATGGTCAAAAAATGGTGTGCTAGAGTACAAGTGTCTTGAATTTAAGCCCTGGTAGTGGCCAGTACATACTTGTACGCATGTGTGCACACACATTTTGGGTGGTTGTGTTGAGGGCCAAGCTCAAGGCAAATTATCTACATAAACCATCATAGTTCCTGGAATTAAAATGTATTTCTTACTTCCTCTCCAATTTGGATCCCTTTAGATTTTTGTCTTGCCTTGTCTCTAATATAAGACAGTACTGAGTAAAAGTGGCATACAAAAAAAAAGACATACTTTCAGTATCTAGCCTTTCACCTTCAGTATGTTCGCTTTTAAAACAATTATCGTGTGACAAAAGTTTCTATTCCTGTCTTACTGAGTTCTTGTAAATCAAGAATTAATGTTGGATTTTGTCAAATGCTTTTTCTGCATCTCTTGATGAAGTGTTTTCTGTTAATATGGCCAATTTTTGATTTTCAAACATTATACTAGACTAAACCTATTTGAACATAATATGCTGCTTTTATATATTGATAAAAATTTGAGCTCAGCTTTTTTTTTTTTATTGTGAAAATACTATACAGAGGGGTTACAATTACATGGGCAAGAATGAGCTCAGCTTTTTTATTGGTTGATACAAAGTCTCACCAGCTATTTGCTGGAGCTGCCCTCAAGCCATGATTCTCCCAATTTCAGCCTCTCACATACCTAGGATGATAAGCCTGAGGCACCACACCTAGCCTGAAGTTTTCTTTCTGGGAACGTACAAATTAAAAAAAATGTGGAGGCCAAGCACTGGTGGCTCATGCCTGTAATCCTAGCTACTCAGAAGGCTGAGATCTGAGGATCACAGTTCAAAGCCAGCCCAGGCAGGAAAATCTATGAGACTCATCTCCAGCAAACCACCAGAAAGCCGGAAGTGGTGCAGTGGTTCAAGTGGTAGAGCACTTGCCCAGAGCAAGCCCCCCAATGAACAAAAATAATAAATTTTAACTAATTCAGGTATCTTCAGGTACCTGTCTACAACAAGTGGGTTTATTTTTTTTAACTGTGTCCACATCTCAAGACACACCTCAGATTGTTGAAATAGCAGAGGAAATGGGTATGTTTTGAGAATACTTGTATACTGCTAATCTTATTTCAAAGTCTTCTAATGTCTCCCTATGTAAATATATCTTAACCCTTTTCAGACTAGAGAGTCTCAAACCTGAGCTCAGCCAATTTGCACAGAAGGGCAGGGCCTAGTACCTTAAGGATAAATAGTGAACCGCCTACCTGCTTGTCAGATTTGGGGCCGATGGTACACCCTTCTGCAGAAGTAAATTTTGCCTTGCCATTTCATCCTGGGTTTTGTTGTTTTGTTATGGGTCTTGAACTGGGCACTGTGAGTTCTTTTGCTCAAGACTAGAACTCTACTCCTTTAAGCCACAATACCACTTCCCAGTTTCCTAGTGGTTAGTTTAAGTAAGTGTATCACAGACTTTACTGCCCCAGCTGACTTTGAACCACAATTCTCAGATCTCAGCCTCCTAAGTAGGTTGGATTATACTCATGAGCCACCAGCACCCAGCTTGGTTATTAAACTAATTAGTATGGAATCATTGGTAATACTTACACTGTCCATTTGATAACTAGGATAAAATGTCTGTAGAGAGGTGATATCTGTTGATAATCTCTTTCATATTTGAAATTTTATGCCATTTTTAATATCTCTGATTTTAGGTTTGTGTGAGATTAATGTTGATTATAAACGACTGATTTGAGAACTGCCTAGAGGTAAACCAGATACCTCTGGGTATCTATGAGGACATTTCCAGGTGATTAGGTCCAGCAAATGTTGAGTATTTCTTAACATTTATCTTCCATTTCTCCATTTTGAACCAGGCCTAGTCTTTTGAACTTTTTTTTTAATGTGCCTTTGCTTATTTTTCAGTAATATTTTCATTTCCTCTCAAATGATTCATATACAGTTTTATTTCTGGCATTTATATTGCTTGAAGTATTTGTCATTCTTAATCTGTTTCTGCTGATATTTGCCTATAGTAGATTTTGTGTGTGACTGATACTTGATTATGCACTCACGATAAAATCTGGGAAAGCTGAGGACCCTGATGATTTAGGATTGCTTCTGTGGTCAAGGGGTACAAGTATTCTGCAACCACTGTAAGTTCTTGCTTAGGAGATCTTTTTTTGATCGTAGAGGGCAGGTAAATTACCACCTCAGACTTAGTCATGAGAGCAAGCCCATGATTACAAAATCCAAGGGAATTCTCTCCACCTGGAATATGCACAGAAAAGACTCCCTTGTAGATCCCCTTTTCATATAGTCAGGATTTCCCCCACTTACCCTCTCATTAAAGTTGCAGCCTCCTTTAGAGCCTTTAGTCTGATGCAAGTGTAAGTTCCTCCAGGTAGGCACCAGTGGCTCATGCCTATAATCCTAGCTACTCAGGAGGCTGAGAACTGAGGAAAGCCAGTCCAGGTAGAAATGTCTTGTGAGACTTTTATCTCCAATTAACCACAATAAGCCAAAAGTAGAGCTGTGGCTCAAGTGGTACAGTGCTGGCCTTGAGCATGAAAGCTCAGGAACAATCCCCAGGCTCTGAGTTCAAACCCCAGGATGGGCCAAAACAAAAAAGATTCCTCCATAGTAAGTGGATGGGACGTTTTACACTAGACTAGTCAATTACAGTTCTCATCTACATAATTCACTAGTAGATCATCCTAATGTAAGAGATGCAGCACTCCTAAATAAAACTCAATTTTCTAGAAACTATGGTATGAATTACGAGTCTATGAAGATATTCATCCCTACAAAACTCAGATATTTTGGTGCATCCCAGGCTTTGTTCCCTGTGTTACACAGTGATCTTTCTTTTTTTTGGGGGGGGGTCCGGTCGTGGGGCCTGAACTCTAGGCCTGGGCACTGTCCCTCAGCTCTTCAGCTCAAGGCTAGCGCTCTACCACTTGAGCCACAGCACCACTTCCGGCTTTTTTCTTTTTGCTTATGTGGTGCTGAGGAATCGAACCCAGGGTCTCAGGCATGCAAGGCAAGCATTCTGCCACTGAGCCACCTTCCCAGCCCCCACAGTGATCTTTTTTAAGTGTTCTGAGATCATGGAAAAGGTCAAGTATTTCTTGCCAATATTAGTCTTTCAAGAAAATTTGGGGGGAAAAGATCCCATTAGTTTTCCTTTAATCATAATATTTAGACACATAGTAAAGGTTCCAAATGACCTTGAAGTATGGAAATTTTCCTAAATGCATTTGACCATGGTACTTTAAAAACACACACACAGAGAAAACTTAACCATAGTTGAAACCAAGTTGTTTGTAATTATTTGACCTGAAATTTCAAGTTTCTATTCTCTGAAATAGGATTAAAATAAGATATTCTGTGTTGACATTAAGGTTCGGTACATGTGCCTTAGTTGCTAACCAAGCTGCATGTATAATAAACTGGCTGGGCACCAGTGACTCATATCTGTAATCCTAGCAACTCAGGATGCTGAGATCTGAGAATCACAAAGCCAGCCCAGGCAGAAAAGTTCATGAGACTCTTATCTCCAATAAGCCACTAGAAAAAAACAAAAGTGGCGCTGTGGCTCAAGCGGTAGAGAGCTCACCTTGAGCTGAAGAGCGGAGGCCTCACAACCAACAAAAAAAAATTAACAAAAGCCTACATGGAATCTCATGAAAGTGAGCTATGTGAATCTAATAGAACTTAAAAGTTTTACCGTGACTGTTAGGTGTGAAGGCCAGACATTGTGGTAAATTGGTTCATCATATCTTCCCACTGCCTTGGGAGGAATTAACTTACACAAGCTGACCCATAGGACCCTCATGATCTGGCCACTACATTCTCCTCTGACCTCACCTATACCACCTGAGTGGACACAAACCACACTGGCCTTTCAATGTGCCAAGGCTATTTGGTTATTCTTGCTTTTTCCTTTGCCTAGAATATTCCCACACTGGATCCCCCTCACCCCCCTCCGCTGGTCGTGGGGCCTGAACTCTGGGCCTGGGCACTGTCCCTCAGCTCTTCAGCTCAAAGCTGGCACTCTACCACTTGAGCCACGGTGCCACTTCCAGCTTTTTCTGCTTATGTGGTGCTGAGGAATTGAACCCAGGGCCTCATGCATGCAAGGCAAGCACTCTACCACTGAGCCACCTTCCCAGCCCCCAATACTGGATATTTAAGTTGATCCTCAGGGTCTTACTGAGACTGAAGTCAGCACTGAGTTTCAAATGTGACAACCCTAGTTACTCTGATTCACATGGCCATGATTGGAGGGTGGTGTCTGCTCTGTACACCACTATCTTTAACCTTCAATAACTGAGATATGAATGTGCTGTAGGTATTAGCACAAATGCATGGCAGAAACGTGGTGGGCCCATAAGTTGAATAAGTGAATGTTAAGTGAATAGGAAAAGAAATTCTTTAAGTTACTCAAGTTCACAGGTAATAATCAGTGGCAAATCTGTCATCTTTTTTGATTACCTTGAGAGTCAGATTTATCCTTTTGGAGGGGCTTTGAACCCAGCCTCCAGCTTGTTAGGCAAGCACTTGAGGCATGCCTTCAGCACTTCTTGCTGTAAAGTCTTATATTTTTCTCAGCTGGCCTGGACTGCACAGGTGTGCACAACTTTATCCAACTTTTTGTTGGTTAACAGTCTCATGAACATTTTATCAGATCAAGATCTCAGTCTCCTAAGTAGCTAGAAATAAAGCCAAAATGGTCCCTAAAAATAAAAATTGTCCAATTCTTTTAGAATTGTTAGAATGAATATTTGGGATTGTTTGGTTTGTTTCTTTGTTTTTTGGTGCCAGTCTGGGGCTTGACCTCAGAGTCTGTGTGCTATTTCTCAGCTTTCGCACTCAAAAGTACTGCTCTACCAGTTGATCCACAGCTCTACTTGTGGCTTTTTAAAATTGGAGATAAGAGTCTCACAGACTTTTCTGCCTGCACTGTCTGAAATGTGATCCTCAGATCTCAGCCCCTTAAGTAGCTAGGATTACAGGTGTGAGCCACTGGCACTTAGCAACAAAAATGATCTTTTTTCTTTCTCTTTTTTGTCCATCATGGGACTTGAACTCATGGCATGAGTGCTGTCCCTGAACTCTCTTGCTCAAAGCTAGCTAACTCTACCACTTTGAGCCACAGTCCACTTCCAATAACGATCTTTTTTAAAACCATTTATATTTCTGGTATAGAAAGTTGCCATTTTAGGGCTGGGATGTAGCTCAGTGGCAAAGCGCTTGCCTAGCAAGCGCAACATCCTGGGTTCGATCCCCAGTACCAAAAAAGAAAAAAGACAAAAAAAAAAAAGTTACCATTTTAGAGCCAGAAGACAAATCATCTGTATGTATTTTGTTAAAATATTTTTTAAGTGACATGCCTAATTGAAGATAAAACTTTTACATGATAGTCTTCTGGACTACATTCACATTGGCTGTGCTTTCTTTTTTTTGCTGGTCGTGGGCCTGAACTCTGGGCCTAGACGCTGTGCCTCAACTCTTCAGCTCAAGGCTAGCACTCTACCACTTGAGCCACAGCACCACTTCCAGTTTTTTCTGCTTATGTGGTACTGAGGAATCAAACCCAGGGCCTCATGCATGCAAGGCAATCACTCTACCACTGCCACCTTCCCAACCTCTGGTTGCTTTCTATCACTATACATCTTACTATTTGGCAATGATAGCTAATTTGTGCTTTATAGAGGACTGTGTTTTCCCAAAAACGTGCAGCTTTTTAGTATAAAAATCAGTGATTTCTCAAGTGGTTTTCATTTGTCAAATCTCATTTCCCAGAATTTGTGGTAAGGTCTTTGAAAGGGGATTGTATGTGAGTACTGTGTCACATGCTCCTGGTTTCTTCTACTTGTAAGACAGAGCATTCTTCACAACCCAGAAGGGAAGGCAGACTCATCCGGGATGTTTGACGGCTATGACAGCTGCAGTGAGGACACAAGTAGCAGCTCTAGTTCTGAGGAGAGTGAAGAAGAAGTTGCTCCTCTCCCTTCCAGTCTCCCAATTATCAAAAACAATGGACAGGTCTACACATACCCAGATGGTAAATCTGGCATGGGTAAGTATTCATACTTTTTATGAGTTACATAACTTCATGTTTAAGGCATTATTTTCATCCCATTTCTTCTGTCATTTCCTTTTCTGAGAACTCTTTGTTTTGTTTGGCAGTATTGTGATTTGAACTCAGGGCCTCCTCTTACTAGGTAGGCAATTCTACCATTTTCAACCACACTCCCAATCCTTTCTTGCTTTAATCTTCAGGTAGCCCCCACATATACACACCCTTAAGAGACTTTTACCAGAGCTTGCCTCAAACTGCAATCGTCCAGCCCTTGGCCTCCTGAGTAGCCTTAATCGGAGGCACATACCATCATGTCCAATTTACTGACTGAGATGAGAGCTTGCTAATTTTTTGCCAAAGCTGTCCTTGAACCTCCATCCTCCCATTTCTACCAGCATGCCCAGCTGTAGAATTCCAAATAAGTAAACGGAGACGTTCAAATTTATCATATATAACATCCTGAGTTTGTGTTTGGTTGATTTTTACCTTCCTTACAGTGGAAGGCAAGTAGAACAAGATAAAAAAGCAACAGGCTTTTTATTTCAAAAGGCTGAGATCTGAGGATCACATTTTGAAGCCACCCTGGGTAGAAAAGCTCTGAGACAGACTGGGATGTAGCTCAGTGGCAAAGTACTTACCTAGCAAGTACAACATCCTGAGTTTCATCCCCAGTTCCAGAAAAAGCCTTCATTTCACTGCCAAGGAGACAAGCCATCCCATCCCCTATCATCATGGCTGAGAGACAAAGGATTATTCTACCAGCACCCATATACTGGCCACCAGAAACACCCTGAGACTTATCCCCAATTAACAACAAAAAAGCAGAAGTGGAGCTATGGCTCCTCTAGTTGTAGAGTGCAAGCTTTGAACACAAAGGCTCAGGGACAGCGCCCACACTAATGTTCTAGCCCCAGGACTGGCAAAAAAAAGGCTATTGAGAAACTGAAGGTATATGTAAATTCAATAAATAAAAATCCTGTGTAAAGCCGGGCACCAGTGGCTCATGCCTGTAATCCTAGCTACTCAGGAGGCTGAGATCTGCGGATCACGGTTCAAAGCCAGCCCGGGCAGGAAAGTCCATGAAACTCTCCAATAAACCACCAGAAAACCAGAAGTGGCACTGTAGCTCAAGTGGTAGAGCACTAGCCTTGAGCTGAAGAGCTGAAGGACAGACCCATGACCCACCCAAAAAAAAAAAAAAAATCCTTGTGTAACTGAAAGTTAGATAGAGCTTTCACCAGGACAGTTCCTCAGAAGTTTTCTTATTAAATACTTCCAGTGATAAGTCCAGCTTAGAAACCATTTTTGTTTCTTTAGTGTCTCTAGTAGAGTATTCTTTATCTTGACCCAAATTTGACTTGTTTTGATTGGCTTTTGGCTTTAATTTTGCTCTTAAACCCTCACAAGGAGCTCAGGGCATAGCTTAGTGATATAAGGTACTTCCCAGCATGCCCAAGTCTCCCTGTTTCCATCCCCAGCATGACAGAAAATACATAAAAGTTTTAAAAAAAATTAAAATTATTAGCCTTATGAAACAGATGACCGTTTTTTGTTTTTGTTTTGCCAGTCCTGGGGTGTAAACTCAGGATCCTCATGAGCACTGTCCCTGAGCTGCTTTTGCTCAAGGCTGGCACTCTACCACTTGCCACACCACCACTTCCAGCCTTTTCTGTTTATGTGGTACTGAGGAATCAAACCCAGGGCTTCATGCATGTTAGGCAAGCACTCTACCACTAAGCCATATTCCCGGCCCCAACTTTTAAATTTAATAAAGCTGCAGGACTATGTGTAATCTTTGTTACAGTGACTGTTTGCACTGGAGACGTGGCTCTAGGGTGTCTCTGGAGCGTATCACAGAGCCTGAGTTAGGCCAGCCGTTTATTTCTCAAAGTCACTGCCCATTTTCATCAGGGGATAAATTCTCCTGTGTGGAAATAACATAACTGTCCTTCTGACTGACCTGGCACTGTGAAGTTGTACCACTGCAAGTCCATATCCTAGAACACTCTTCCAGCTTCTAGGGTAGATAGCTCAGCCTGGCTGTCTTGTTCAGGATGCTGTTTTCATTCAAGCCAGAAGCATTGCTCTAGCTGTTTTTGAAAACAATACTGAATAATAGTGATTTTTCTTTGCTCTTTACCAAATAAACTAAATCAGTCTTGTGCTTTTCCAGTAAACTGTTTTGTGTGGGGGCTTTTTTTGGAGTGTGGGGGGAGGGGTGTTCATTGGTAGTGGTGTTTTGATGCTGGTACTGGGTCTTTTTTTTTTTTTTGTCAGTTGTGGAACTTGAACTCAGGGCCTGAGCTCTTTTTGCTTAAGGCTAGCGCTCTACCACTTGGAGCCACAGCTCCCCTTCAGTCTTCTTGTGGTTAATTGGAGATCATTGTCAGGGACTTTTCTGCCTGAGCTGGCTTCAAACCACAGTCCTGAGATCTTAGCCTCCTGAGATTACAGAATCAGGCATGAGCTTCTAGAGTCCAGCTGGTTCTGGGTCTTAAACTTAGGGCCTTGTGCTCTCACTTGGCTTTTTAGCTCAAGGCTGGTATTCTACCACTTGAGCCATACCTCCACTTCTAGCTTTATACCGGTTAATTAGAGATAAGAGTCTCAGGGACTTCTCTGCCTAGGCTGAGTCTGGACCCCAATCCTCAAGAGTTCAGCCTCCTGAATAGCTAGGGCTACAGTTGTGAACCACCTGTGCCCAGCATTCCGGTAGAAAGTACAGTACTTTACATTTCTTACTTTTTTCTTTTTTCTTTCTTTTTTTTTTTTTTAAATGGAGCTTGAATTCAGGGCAGGGCACTGTCCTTGAGCCTTTCTGTGTTCAAAGCCAGTACTCTACCACTTGAGCCACAGTGACACTTGCAGTTTTTGAGTGGTTAGTTAGAGATATGAGTTTCCCAGGGACTTTTCTGCCTGGACCAGCTTCAAATCCTGATCTTCAGATCGCAGCCTCCTGAGTAGGCATAACAGGCATAAGCCACTGGCATCCACCTGAGGACTTTGAATTTCTGTTTGAAGCCTTTTTCTTAACCAGTATATAAGTGCACATGCGCAGTGGAACCAAAACGAACTGAAGGCCTCAGTTCTTTTTACTCACAGCAGTCACCCTACCACTTGAAACAAACCTTCAGTTTTGCCTTTTTGCTGGCTAATTAGAAATAAGTCTGGAGGATTTATCTGCTTTAGACTAGCTTTGACTCATGATTGGCAGCCTCCTGAGAAGTTTGGATTCTAGGCATGGGCAACCAGTGACCAAAGCTTAGAACATTTGAAGTGCTAATTGTGTCATCTGATGTTGAATACTATGTCATCTAATCTTCTGATGTTACATCATTTACAGATTTGGTAATCCTGCCAGTATTGGTCTTATGCTGGACTTTTATTAAAAAGTTCCTAGAATGTTGTATACTGCAGAATTCTCCAGACCATATAAGACAACTATATTTAGCTAGTAGTATAATGCCAACACTGGAGTTAAAGCAGGAGGATCATGAGTTCCAGCCTTGCTAGGTTACATAGCAAGAGCTGTCTCAGAAACAACAAAAACAAATTACAAGATTTATTAGAGAGTTATAGGCCTAGTGGCTCATGCCTGTAATCCTAGCTACTCAAGATCTAGGAATCTCACCTCAAAGCCAGTCTTGGCAGAAAAGTCTCTGAGACTCTTGTCTTCAACTTACTAGCAAAAAGTTGGAAATGGATGTGTGACTCAAATGGTAGATTGCCAATCTTAAGGGAAAAAGAGCCAAGAGATAACATGAGGCCCTGAGATTAAGCCGTAGTACAATACACACACACACACACACACACACACACTCACTCACTCACTCACTCGAGTCAGAATGGTAGAAGTTAATGACCAGTCGTGATTACCTAATGAGACCATGGTTACAAAAGTAAAATGAAAAGACCCTGTATGTGAAATCATCACACCAGTTAAAACCTATCTAGGAGATTGAGGCAGTGCAGCTCTGTCGTAGAGTAGTTGCTTTATATGGGCAATACCCTAGATTAAACCCCTAACACCACACCTAGAAAAAAACCTACCTAGATATCTTCTATTCCAACTAAAACTTCATGTTTTGGTTGCCAGAGTTAGATGCACAGTTTTAATAAATATATTCTTTGCTATTGGTAGATTTTATTGCCATAGTTTGGTTATACCATGTTCTGGTAACCTTACCATAAAAGGAAAGTTATATTGATTTTATATATGCTAACATCTGTTTCAGATCCTAAGGGAAAGAGATGAACCACACAGAATAAGGCCCTATTCCTGCCTGATAAAAGTGTGTGTCTTATTTACTGAGTTCTATTTTAACATACAGAACTCTTGGCAAGGGTTCATAAATCCCTTTGGGATTATGTTTTGTTTTGGTTTTTTATCTACATGGTCATGAACCTTTATTAATCTAGAGTTTTTACAATATACTCATATTTTTCCTTTCATTTATCTTATATTCATCTTTATAATCTTCTAGCCCTTTTTTCCATGATTTCCTGTATATTTATAAGTACTACTTATACTACAAGTCCCTTCAGTTTAAGTTAGGGTGGAGATATTAATTCATCTGATTGCCATGTTACTTCTTTTTTTTTTAACTATGACTTTATTAGAATACTTTCATTTTATTTATTTTTTATTTATGTGGTACCAAAGAATTGAACCCAGGGCCTCATGTGTGCTAGGCAAGCAGTGTACCACTAAGCCACATTCTTAGCTCTGCCATGTTTCTATGTATATTTTTAACTTGATTATGTAATTGTCCTTTTGGAGTCATTGTCTTGTTATGTAATAGTTGTCAAGGGTTATGCTGTTTGTCAACATCACTGTAGCTCTTTCCTCAAATGTCTACTTATCACATCTTTCCTTTCTCCTGGGCATGACTTAAAAAAATTCTCATATTGCCCTAAGATTTTTTTTACAAATGTTATCTCTTCATAGACTTCAGCTTTTGCAGTATTTAAAGACTACTGAAACTCATACTAGTCCTCAATTATATTGTACTTCATCTTTTGTTTTTATTTTTTTTCGAAGCCTGGAAATTACACATATGATAATGTCTAGTACATGGTAAATACTAAGAATGTGTTAGTGACTTCTATTTGGTTGTATGGCTTTTGACCTTTGGTGGTTTCGTCGGTTTGGTCCAAGCTAGGTGGATCTCAATATTAGTTTTACAGCATGTGCCACCAAATCTTAACACACTCCTTCATACACACCTACTACTCCTTATACTAGGTTTGAACTGAAGGCTTCAGTACAGTACAGCAAGCAAGCTGTACTGGTATGCTTATCAATTCAGCCATGCCTCCAAACTGGCTTCTTGCTGATTATTTTTTTATATATATAATGTTTCACTTTTTATGTTGCCCATCCTGGGGCTTGAACTCATGGCCTGGGCAACTATCTGTGAATCCGTGAGCTTCTTTTGCTCAAGGCTAGCTAGCCCTCTACCACTTGAACCTCAGTGCCACTTCTGGCTTTTTCTGTTTATGTGGTACCGAGGAATCAAACCCAGGGCTTCAGGCATGCTAGGCAAGCATTGTACCACTAAGCCATATTTCTAGCCCCCTTGCTGGTTACTTAGGAGATTAACTCGCCAAGATTTTTCTCTCTGAGCTGGCTTTGAACCATCCCCTGAGTAGTTAGAATTACAGGTGAAAGCCACTAACACAATCCTTTTGTATATGTATCTGTATGTGTGTCAGTTAGTGGGGTTTGAACTCAGGGCCTCATTCTTCCTTAGCTTTTTCTGCTCAAAACTAGCACACTAGCCAGGTGCTGGTGGCTCACGCCTGTAATCATAGCTACTCAGGCTGAGATCTGAGGATCAGGGTTCAAAGCTAGCTGGAGCAGGAAAGTCCTTGAGACTCTTATCTCCAGTTAACTACCAGAAAACCAGAAGTGGCACTGTGGCTCAAGTGGTAGAGTACTCACCTTGAGCTGAAGAGCTCAGGGACAGTGCCCAGGCCCCAGAGTTCAAGCCTCATGAAGCGGTATGAGCAGGAGCTGGGGGGGGGGGGGTGACTAGCACACTATCACTCCAGCTAGCTTTTTGCTAGTAAATCAGATTTGTCTGCCTCAGCTTGCTCTGAACCTCAGATCTCAGCCTCCTAAGGTAGCTAGAATTATAAGCATAAGCCAACCAGTACTTGGCCCCTTAACCCTTATTAAAGCCTTATATACTTCAGCTATTGTCCAGGTCCTTACAGCTCCTCACTATGAAATTATATTACTGTTTTCTCCAACTTTTTTGTAGGATTTTCTATCATTTGTCTATTTTTAAAATAGAAATTTTCAAGGCAGAATATTAAAAACATCTAGATGGAGAAATTACTAAAATGGTAGATAAAATTTGATATTACTATATAATCATAACACCAATGTTTTTATTTTATTCTTTAGCCACCTGTGAGATGTGTGGGATGGTTGGTGTGCGAGATGCTTTTTATTCTAAAACAAAACGTTTCTGCAGCGTTTCATGTTCAAGAAGTTATTCGTCAAACTCCAAGAAGGCAAGCATTTTGGCCAGACTTCAGGTAACGGTACAGAAACCTTCTTATTCTTTATATCTGTTGTTTCTCCAGCTTTTACCATTTATCATTTGATTGTGATTCACTGTGCTCCACCTCAACCCACCTGGCCAATCATTTCGTGTCCCACATCTTTAGTAAATGTGTAAATTCTAGTTTTCTAAAATTGAGTAAATATTTTAAATGGGCAAGGCATGCTATCTGAAATAAAGTGTAAGTTGTTTGTATAGGTAAAATAAAAATTTAATCCTATTCTAATTAAGTGTAAATACAATAAACACCTTTTTAAATACCAAAAGTGAACCTATTTTCTCCCCACCCTCTTATGAGTTAATACCAAGGTAGAATCTTTAGCATTTCTGGGGGAAGGACTTAGGCTCTGATTTTATTTTTCCAGCATCCTTGCTCTGTGTTTTTATTTAAGGTTTTTTTTTTTTTGGATTGGGAGGTTGTGCTTTCATCATGGATGAGGGTGGTGCCGAGTATGTTATAGTTTTTGTGTGTTTGGTGCAGAGCAGACTCAGGCCGTTGGCATTACTAGGCAAGAGCAACTTTGTACATTGGAGTAAATTCATTTGATTTGACCAAGTGTGTTTGGTTAATCCAACTAACCTTTTGAAAATATTCATAGGGCAGAATGAATTGTTATCATTAAGTTTCTAGTAGTGCCTCCATAATGACCTAGAGTTTTGACTGACTCAGTTGTTACTACATTAAACAGCTTTTTCAAGGCACTACATAACTGATTTTTGTAATATATTGAATGGTCACATTTTTCCTTTTTCTCATTTAATTTACTGTGATCATTACATAGCATGGAAAGGGTTTTTTAATCCCCCAAATTACAGAAATACATCACTTAGATGTATTTCTATATTTCAGATAGACAGTACCTAAAGATCCTGAGCAGTGGTCTGTACCCAAATGGATGGCAGTTTGTCACACTGAATTTGGCCATGATCATTTTGTCATTGATCTTTTGCGTTAGCACTAAAGGTATAAACCTCAGTCACTTGCTCTTTGAACATCAAATTATCTTCTCTTACCATATAAATAGTAATGCTTGGCAACTTGCATGAGTGAATAACACTGGTTCTGTCTACTGTAAGAAGAAGTCAAATATCCACCACAAGCCTATATTTTAACATTTATGGGATGTAATTTTTATTAACATATTAATTTGCATATTGCTGTTTTAGTCTTGTGCCAGCTCTGCTGCCCATATTAGATATCTATGTTATAGCAGAACTCCAGAAGACATATCTCATGTTAAAATTCCTTGTATGTTTCCTCTGCTTTAATAATTTTCTAAACCCTTGGATTTACTTAAGCAGAATGAGTAGCATACAAAATTTTGGTAGTGGGGAGATAAAAAAGAATCCTATTTACTTAACTTTTCTTGTTTCAGGGTAAGCCTCCAACAAAGAAAGCAAAAGTTCTTCAGAAACAACCTTTAGTTGCTAAACTAGCTGCTTATGCTCAGTATCAAGCTACCTTGCAAAATCAAGCAAAGACAAAAGCAGGTAATACTGGTTAATATTAACAACAGGTGAAATATTTAATAATGACTCACCTATTAAAAATAGTAACATTTTAAATCCGATTTATGTTTGACTAAGCTACTCTATTCTATTAGCACAGTATGGCTCTAGGTTTCCTGGGGGTGGTTTTGGTTTCCATAAATGATTCTAAAATATACAAATTCCAGTGGTAGTAACAATCTCCTTAATACTGCTCTCCTTACTTGGTTTGTTATTTACTTTTTATGTATTACTCTGGTAGGGGAGCGTTTAGCAACCATTAGAGGGATTGGAGAGAGGGGAGTAACTATTTCTAATAGAAGATTCTTAATTGAGTACAGATAGGATAAGTAGGCTGTAATTGCCTTACATCATAAGGCAGTTAAGAGCCACAGTAAAACAAAGGCCTAGTGGCAGCATCGATAGTCCTAGCTAATCTAGAGTGTGAGTCAGGACAATCACTTGTGGTCAGCCCACACAACATAGCAGACTCATCACAGAGAACAATAAAGCTATGCATACCTGCAGTCATCTATAATTTCAACACTCAGGAGTGTGAATAGGAGAATCTCAAGCTCAAAGCCACCTGGAACTCATAGCAAGTTTAAGGCCAACCTGGGCTTGACAACAGAAACAATACAACAAAACTTGAGTGAAAGTATCAGGTGCTTGATAATAGGTAGTTATTTAACTGAGATACAAAAAAGATTTGAGTAGTTATATTAGCAGAAACCCACTACAGTGGTGACTGTTACACTCCACACTTAACCGTTCTTTTTTTTTTTTTTTTTTGCCAGTCCTGAGGCTTGAACTCAGGGCCTGGGCACTGTCCCTAAGCTTCTTTTGCTCAAGGTTAGAACTCTACTACTTGAGCCACAGCACCACTTCTGGCTTTTTCTATTTATGTGGTAGTGAAGAATTGAACTTCATGCATGCTAGGCAAGCACTGTACCACTAAGCCACATTCCAAGCCTTTAACTATTCTTCACTCCCCTAACTAGAGAACTTACACCTCATTTCCCAAGGGTTATGTGTTGCATATAGAAGATTTAAGAAACTGCAGTTTGAACCTGGTGCATGTGGCTCATGCTTGTAATCCTAGTACTCGTGCAGCTGAGATCTGAGGATGGTAATTCAAAGCCAACCTTGGGCAGGAAATTCCCCACCAAAATTCAAGAGTAAAGCTGTGGCTCAGTTGGTAGAATACTATGAGCAAATAAAGCTTAAGGACGGCTTCAGGTCCCAGGACCAGCACAAAAAAAGGAAAGAGAAAGAGGGAGCGGTGGAGAAGAAAGAGAGATTTCATTTGCAAACTCAGGTGGAGCATCTGTAATAAAAATAAATAAATAAAAATAAACCTGAAGTCTAGGTTGGAGAGGTAGCTTAATGGTAGAATGCTTCCTTGGCATTTATAAGGCCCTAAGTTTTATTCCCAGCACCACAAAAAAAAAAAAAAGAAAGAAAGGAAAAAAAATAATAAATATACCTGATGTTGGGTGCCAATATGCTCATGCCTGTAGTTCT
Organism: Dipodomys ordii; assembly: GCF_000151885.1. NCBI lineage: Eukaryota > Metazoa > Chordata > Mammalia > Rodentia > Heteromyidae > Dipodomys > Dipodomys ordii. The sequence continues at coordinate 16,591,055 of NW_012267223.1, forward strand.
AACTACTCAAGAGACTGAGATCTGAGGATTGTGGTTTGACACCCGCACAGGCAGGAAAGTCCTTGAGACTGTTGTCTCCAATTAACCAAAGAAAGCCAGAAGTAGAGGTGTAGTTCAGGTAGTGTTGAGCCAAATAAGAACTTGAAGATTAAGCACAAGCACCAGCACCAAAAAAGTCAAACCTGAAAGCCAAGATTTGAAGCTTATGTGTGTCAGTAAATTGTGTACAAGTGTTTAAAAGTCCGAAAGATGGAAATCTTAAAACATCTCAGCTCCCAAATAGTTCAGAGAAATATTCAACCTGTAGCTAAAAGCTCATGTTATTTAGCCAAGTTATTCATTATTTGCAGAAAAATGAAAACTTTTTTAATGGGATAAGTTCACTTTGTTTCCTTCACATTTTAACAATAACAGCCTCTTTATAACAGCGCCACATCCAGCTTTTTTCTTTTTGCTTATGTGGTGCTGAGGAATCGAACGCAGGGCCTCATGCATGCAAGGCAAGCACTCTACCGCTGAGCCACCTTCCCAGCCCCATTTATAAATAAAAGGATTGAAAGTTATATCTATTTTTTTTTCAGCAGTCTCCCTGGAAAGCTTCAGCTGGGGTAACTACATCAATAGCAATAGCTTTATAGCAGCTCCAGTTACCTGTTTTAAACATGTGAGTATGGAGTTTCTCACCTTATTTTTAAATGCTTAGCCACTGTTTAAATCTGAAGTTTCAGTAACACATGTCTCATCCTTACAAGGTGTTCATTTATACCTTAAAATGAAAATGTTTCTTTTTTATTAGTTACTACACTTCATTAGTAGCTAAAAACAACTTCTATTCCTTTTATAAGTAAAACATTTCTGTAAAGAAATTACAAATTGATGGTTGGGGACATAGTTCAGTGGTACAATGTGTACTTGCCTAGAATGTCCAAAGCCTTTATCTCTCTAGCACTGTTTAAAAAGAAAAGGAAATTGCAATTTGAGATGATTGTTTGAAAGTTAAAATTAAACTGGACTATATAAAGTTGCTAAGTTTTTGTGTATCAAAGGAGTTGCATTCTGATGATAATAGGCTCAATCTAGAAATCACTTAGCATACATGTTATGTAAAGCCAGTAATTCAGAAATAGATTCTTTCTTCCAGTTTTGTCTTGCCAAATATAAAAATCACAGAAAAACAAAACAAAGAATTAACAGTAATAAGTTACGTGAGCTGAAATAAGTGATCTGTGTAATTAAAAATCACTTAAAGGTTTTTTTTTTTTCAGGGCATTTGAAGTAATTCAGAATTATGTCAAAAATACATCTGATAACAAGTACTTTTGTTTTGACTGTGATTCTCTGTAATGTTTTGTAAATTGACTAGAATTGTAATTTACTTTTAAAGATTCTGTTGGTTACTAACTATACCTATATAAGAATAGACAACTTAGGAAATAATGAAAGTTTGTTCATGCTTAATATTTTGTTGATTTAGAGCTTTATTTTTGAACAATAGCATATGAATAAAACTGAGCTTGGTCTCCTGCTATGGAAATCAAAATAAATTAGTACTCATTGATAACCAAAAGGAGATTTTGATCGAAATCAAGCATATTCAGTGTAGGAATATAAATAGAAGCATGTAATAAACATTAGTTTGTTCTGGTTGTTTGTTGTTGTTTTTCGTGAAAGTACAAATCTTGGGGTTAGAGGCATGGCTCAGTTGGTAAATTGTCAGCTAGTAAGCAAAATCTTCAGGAACTAAGTTCAAGTCCTGATCTCAGACTGAAAAAGAAAAGAAAGTACACATGTTAACAACCTTAGTGCCAACTACTACATCCTGTAGTGTAGAACCTTCAATATTGACCTCAGAGTAAAGTAGTTCATTTGTCTTGGTGTATTTACTTATTATATATATGGCACTGGCAACTTTATTGAGAGCTACAAATCTGGGAAGGGGGTTGGGTAGCTCAGTGGAAGAGCACTTGCCCAGTATGAGCAGCACTGGCACCACATAAAAGAAGGGGTAAGCCAGGCACTGGTGGCTCACACCTGTAATCCTAGCTGCTCAGGAGGCTGAGATCTGAGGATTGAGATTCAAAACTAGCCCAGGCAGGAACGTCCATGAGACTCTTATCTCCAATTAACCACCAGAAAATGGGAAGTGGTGCTGTAGCTCAAGTGGTAAAACACTGTCCTTGAGTTGAAGAGCTGAGGGACTGCTCCCAGGCCCAGAGTTCAAGCCCCATGGTCGACAAAAAAAAGAAGAAAAAGAAGGGGCTGAGAAGGTGGCTCAGTTGGTAGAGTGCTTGCCTTGCATGCATGAGGCCCTAAGTTCAATTCCTCAGCATCACATAAGCAGAAAAAGCCAGAAGTAGTGTTGTGGCTCAAGTGGTAGAGCACTAGCCTTGAGTTGAAGAGCTGAGGGACAGTGCCCAGGCCCAGAGTTCAGGCCCCATGACCAGCAAAAAAAAAAAAAAGAAGAGGGTAGGGGAATGTGCAAAAACTACAAGGCAAATGAGTCCTTTTCTCATAGATACTGCCTTAAAGTGGCAGAAGCTCAGAATTAGATGGAGTTCTGAGTCAGAGATCTTCATCTCCAGACTCCTGGAACATTTGTCTCTTGTCTCCAAATGGCCCTTATCTCTCTTCAGATGTCCTTTTTATGTTTTGAAATCATAAGCCTAGTCAAACCATTTTTAATAAGTAGTTAGGATATGTTAAAATGACTTCTATCTCCATTAAACTACCCCAAAGCCAGAAGTAGAACTCTGGCTCAAGTGATAGAGCAAAAGAAGCTCAAGGACAGTGCCCAGGCCTCAGGACCAGCGCACGCATATATACACACACACAAATATATAGATAGCTAGAGGGAGAGTGCATTTCAAAGACCTAAAAGCTTATTTAATTTAACATGCTGTATTAAAGTTGTTGCAGCTAGAAGCCAGTGGCTTCCGCCTATAATCCTAGCTTCTCAGGGGGCTGAGATCTAAGGATCACACTTTAAAGCCAGCCTGGGCAGGAAAGTCCATGAAACTCTTACCACCAAAAAACTACTCAGAAAAGTCCTAAAGTGGCACTGTGGCTCAAGTGGTATAGCACTAGCCTTGAGCACAATGAAGCTCAGAGACAGAACCTGGGCCCTGAGTTCAAGACCCTGGCCCAGCAAAAAAAAATGTTGCAAGAACATATTACAATTTTATTTTCTACTCTGCTTTTAAAAGAATACTAAAATATTTTATCATAGGACAAGCAATTCTACCCCATAAACAAATCAGGCCTGCCTATTGGGCTTAAATTTAGGGTACAGCTGTCTGTGGTCCTACAGTAGGTCTTAACTCTGCAACACACTGAGGACCTAAACATTTTGAAAATATTGTCTCCTTACAATTCTCCTCTATTCTTTTTTGTGAGATAGCTGTTACTAATTTTTTATATAAATTAAAAACATCATTTAATTGAAAAAGGACTGCAAGGATAAATAGTAATCAGAAAATTGTGATTATGTGCAGAGGGGAATTAGAATAGTAGGATTGGAAGTGATAAGCAAAGAAACTTGGCTAATATTTGGGGCTTTTTTTTTTAAGGATAATATTTGTGGGGGGGTTTTCTCATTAAAGCCTCAATTAAACAATGTTATCTTTACCCCACTTATTCCTGTTCCTCTTAGCATTGCTGCCTTATCAAATAGGAAAAGCTTATATTGGTAATTCCTAAGTATGTCTTAGTAAGCTGAATTTGCTTTGTTATCTTAATCATTATTTTCATTCAAAGCCATTTGGTTTAAGAAGTCAGACATCCCACTAAACTCTACTTTGTGTTTTAGAGTGATTTTTTTTTTTTTTTTTGGTCAGTCCTGGGGCTTGAACTCTGGGCCTGAACACTGTCCTTCAGCTCTTCAGCTCAAGGCTAGCGCTCTACCTCTAGAGTCACAGTGCCACTTCCGACTTTTTCTGCTTATGTGGTGCTGAGTAATCGAAACCAGGGCCTCATGCATACGAGGCAAACATGCTACCACTGAGCCACCTTCCCAGCTCCAGCTTTAGAGTGATTCTAAATGCTTCTTTTTCAGTAAAGGAGTCAGTGTTAGTGGTTTTTGACTTTAGGAAATATGCTATCAGGAACTCTGGGAGCAAAAGACGCTGCTTGTGTCATCATCAGCTCAAGTAAGATGATGCCTACTCTAACATCTCCAGTCTCATCCACTCAAGCACAGGGTAGGAGCCTTTCCCTGATCCTAGAGGGTTCTATTGTAAACATAATTTACAAACATACTATGCAATGTGGAAGTAGAGCTATTGTGATTGAAACAGGAATTGTTGGGACAATAGCAGAGCCCTGGCTGCTGGCTTCCTGAATTTAACCCAATCTTTTCTGTAGTAAGGATTCCAGTACTTTCTCTATGTCAGTACTTAGGTATTATTGTGATTAGTACTGAAATCATTGAACACCACCATAGAAATCTTCTTTTTATCATTAAGTTTCTGGGAAGGAAATTTTTGAAAAGTACATCCTAACACTGAATACTTTTTGATAATTGCTGTGAGTAGTTACTAAGTACAAAAATCTGTGATGGAAATTGAATTCCCATTGTCCTTTAACTTCAGTGTATCTCCTTCAATATCTATGTGTAATGGTTGCTATCTATCTGTGGGTGGTCACTTTTTGAGATCTTTTAAGCATCAAAATTCCCCTACCCTTATAAAACATGATTCAGACCTCAGAGCACAGCCATGGTATGAGAAAGTGAACTGAGTATTCCAGCAAGGCAAAGCAGTATTGCCAGACCCTTGATCTTTGGCCCTTGACATCCCTTTCTTAGTAATCCATGAGTTGGAAACCACTAAATTAGATAATACTACTTTTAATTAATCTTTAAGCCTGTGGAGGCAACTTTTAAATCTAGTTCACCTAGTTCACCTCATGAAATGAAACAGTTGGTACTTTTCATAATTTATAGTCTTTTTTTAACTCCATTCCTACAAGCAGTATCTATCTCTATATCTATAGATATAGAGATAGATAGATACATATACCAAAGAAAATCTCCAAAATACTAATATACATGTTTCACTATGAACATTTTACATATTCATGAAACTCACAGATTATTTCTTTCTATTAGTACTTTGGTTTGTATGGAGAGTGAGGGAAATGAGAGACTTATTTATCCCAGGTTGGCCTTGAACTCAACCAAGCAACCCAGGTGGGCCTAGACTCTAGATCTTTCTATCTTATTCTCCTCAGTGCTGAGATTACAGGCAGGCACCACCATGCATTAGTTTATTTTTGAGACAGGAAAGCTTCTATTTGATTGATGTGATGTTGTGTTATTAACATTGTATAGACTACATTCTTTTAAATTGAAATACTCCTTCCTGTTGTTACCCTTACAAAATCAAGCAAAACATTTATTTCCAAGATATTACAGCATAGGCCATAATGTACTGATATCAAATATACATAAGCCCATACAAAGCTTAACTCTTAGTTTTACTTATATTCACAGATATAAAGTTTCTACTATTTGGTACCTGAATTTACACTCTTACTACTTGTTGGTACTGTCACTGCTAAAACAAAAATATAATCATTCTTTTCTTCTCCCTTGAAAATTGTAGTTTGACCCTCAGACTTTTCTTTTTTTGTAAAACAGTCTCACTTTGTGGTGGAGGCTAACTTTGAATTTCTTGAGTAATCCAGTTAGATTAGAATTCCTCATCCTCCTGTCTCAGCTTCCCAAGAACTAATTACAGGCACACGCCTCTGTGCCTGGCTATACTATGAATTTGGACCCGAATTTATTGTGCTTCTTTACATTGCCTCAGTGTTTTTACCTTAACTGCTGGTATATTCTAATTTTCTTCTTGTACTTAACCTGAATGTCTGCTTTATTTATTTGCAACAAACATCATCCATACATTTTAGATTTTAAGGGCATAGAACCAAAGCCTTCTGTTTGTATACATGCAGTTAGGTTTATAGTAAAATACATCTTTTTTCTCAGATACATGGGGGGGTTTTTTTTTGGGGGGGGGTCCCGTCATGGGGCTTGAACTCTGGGCCTGGGCACTGTCCCTCAGCTCTTCAGCTCAGGGCTAGCACTCTACCACTTGAGCCACAGCGCCACTTCCAGCTTTTTTCTTTTTTCTTATGTGGTGCTGAGGAATCGAACCCAGAGCCTCAGGCATGCAAGGCAAGCGCTCTACCACTGAGCCACCTTCCCAGCCCCTCTCAGATACATGTTTATTAGTAATGTTTTCTAACTAAAATTACTTCTTTTCTCCCATATTCTTGGCTCTGTTGAAAATTGCAAGTTGATAATATGATTTTATCTGCAATACAGCTATATATGGAGTCTTCAGTTCTTCTGCATGCAGAACTTGTTTAAAATGAAAATATACTGTGTAGTGCTCCATCTAAGTTACTATGAATATTGTCATGAAATAGATTCTAGGAATGCATTGAGCTTTAATATGAAAACCACTTGTGTTAGGTTTTAAAGGAATCCTCATTTTAGAAAGTTTTAGCTGAGCAGGATTGCCACACACCATAATTGCAGCGCTCGGAAGGCAGAGGCAGAAGTGCAAGGCAACCTGTACTACATTGTGAGGCGGACTCCGAGTAAAAAAATTAATAGGTAATAAGCACATTTTGCTCAGTGTTGATAGTTCAGGCCTGTAATCCTAGCTACTCAGGAAGCTAAGATCTGAACAACCACAGTGCAGACAGCCTGATCACACAGAAAGTCCATGAGGGTTTGTCGACAAAATATCCATCAATAAAAAAAGGACATGGGGCACCTGTGATCCTAGCTACTCAGGAGGATCAGATCTAAGGATCACAGTTCAAAGTTGGCCCATGCAGGAAAGTCTGCGAGACTATTATCTCCAATAAACTACTCAAAAAAAGCCAGAAGTGACACTGTGGCTTGGGCTAAAGAAGCTCAGGAATGGTGGCATCCAGGCCCAGAGTTCAAGCCCCAGAACTGGCAAAAAAAAGTGTTGCTAGGGCTTAAAGTTGGTAGAGCACTACTAACCTTGAGCAAAAAAAGCTCAAGGACAGCCTAGGCCCTGAGTTAAAGCCCTAAATCAGCCTGGGGGAGGGGGGAGAAGAGGGAGAAAAAGCCGGGTGCCAGTGGCTCACACCTATCGTACTAGCTACTCAAGTGGCTAAAATCTGAGGATCATGGTTCAAAGCCAGTCTAGACAGGAAAATCCATGAAAATCTAATTAACCACCAAAAAACTAGAAGTGGATTAGAAGCAGTTAAATTGGTAGAACTTTAAGCACAAAAAACTTCAGGGACAGTGCCTAGACCCTGAGTTCAAGACGCAGGACCTGCACCAAAACAAAAAAAAAAGCAAGAATTAAATGGGGGAGATTAAGAAATAAAGGAAACAAATCTAGATTATGGTCTTAATTTTTATTTATTTCCTAAAATAGTTTCTGTTTGGGTTTTTTTCTTTTGTTTCGTTCTGTTTTTGTCAATCATGAGGCTTGAAATCTGGGCTGGAGCGCTGTCCCTCAGCTCTTCAGCTCAAGACTAGCGCTCTTCCACTTGAGCCATAGCACCACTTCTGATTTTCTGGTTGTTTATTGGAAATAAGAGTTTCACAGCCTTTCCTGCCTGGGCTGGCTTTGAACTGTGATCCTCAAATCTCAGCCTCCTGAGTAGCTACAGGTGTGAGCCGCTGGTGCCCTGTTTGTGGGGGTTTTTTTGGGGGGGGGTCTCTAAATATTTTTTTAGAATCTCTTGAGCAATTTTTTAAATATTTATGGACTATTTTAATTCTTTCAAATTAGTGGTCTCTGGGCTGGGATATAGCTCAGTGGCAAAGTGCAAGTGTAACATCCTGGGTTCAATCCCCAGTACCAAAAAAAAAAAAAAAAAGACCCAGAAAAAAAGTTAAAAAAGAAAAAACAAAAGGCAATGTTGCTTAGTGGCAGAATGCTTGCCTAACATGCATAAAGCCCTGGGTTCAATTCCTCAGTACCACATAAACTGAAAAAGCCAGAATTGTCACTGTGGCACCAGTGGTAGAGCACTATCCTTGAGCACAGAGAGGCTCAGGGACAGTGCCCAGGCCCTGAGTTCAAGCCCCAGGACTGGCAAAAAAAAAAAAAAAATAGGCACCAGTGGCTCATACCTATAATTCTAGCAACTTAGGAGGCAGAGATCTGAGGATCACAGTTCAAAGCCAGCCTGGGCAGAAAAGTCCTTGAAACTTATCTCCAATAACCACCAGAAAACCAGAAATGGTGCTGTAGCTCAAGTGGTAGAGTGCTAGCCTGGAGCTGAAGAGTCCAGGGACAGAACCCAGGTCCTAAGTTCAAGCCCTATGGTCTCTGCCCCCCCCCACCGTGTGTGTGTGTGTCTGTGTCTGTGTGTCTGTGTCTGTGTGTCTGTGTGTGTGTGTAAGCACATTTTCTCATCTTTAATAATATATCTTATATAGCCCATTTTTCTTTTGTGCTCTAACTGTACTCCTTGTGTCCACCACCAGCCCTATGGTCTCTGCCCCCTCCCCCCGTGCATGCGTGTGTGCGTGCATGTGTGTGTGTGTGTGTGTGTGTGTAAGCACATTTTCTCATCTTTAATCACGTATCTTATGTAGCCCGTTTTTCTTTTGTGCTTTAACTTTACTCCTTGTGTCCGCCGCCAGCCCAAAAAGACAGACTCTAGTATCTGCTTGAAAAGTGAGTGGACTTCCTTGAAAGAGTGGGAATTTTTTTTTTTAATCTGTTTCTGCTACTTGCTGATTCCATTGAGTGGTATATAGGAATCCTAATCTTTTCCTAGGTAGGTTTGTTTGTGAGGGAAATGTTTGTTGTTTTCAGGGGGAGTGGTATTTTGTTGGGTTTTTTGTTGTTTGTTTTTGGTGAAACTGGAATGGGAACTCAGTGCCTCATGCTTGCTAGGCTGGCACTCTGTACCACTTTTGAACCATGCCTCTAGCCCTTTTTGCTGTAATTATTTTTCAAGTATCATCTTGCTTTTTTTCCTGGGCCAGCTTGAAATCCCAATACTATCTACACTTCCTGTGTAGCTAGGATAGCTAGTGTATGCCCCATGTCCAACTGGTGATACAGATGGAATATCCCAAAATTTTTTTCAGGCTGAATTTGAACGGCTGTAGTTCCATCTTAAGTTTTGAAGAAACTAGAATTACAGGCATGAGCCACCATACCTGGCTTCTAGCTGATTTTTTTGTAATGTTTTCTTTTATGATCAAATGTTATTTTACCTTTCTCACTAGATACATTTTAGTAATCATATACCTGTTAGTCTTAAGGTTCTTTTTCTTTAATTGTCAAAGTGATGTACAGTGGGGTTACAGTTACATATGTAAGGTTAGTGAGTACATTTCTTGTCAGATTTCCCCCCCACACCTCATTTTTCTCCCACTTTCTCTCCCCCACAACTCCTCCCCCAGTCTTAAGTTTTTTTAATACTGGCTTTTTATATGCTTGCCATATTATAGTGATAAATTCTTCCTATGTTTCCTATGTACAACTTCAGGTCTAGCTTCTGCCCACTGATACAGTTTGTTAATAATAAAGACTGTAGATTTATCAAAAGCTATAAATTGACAGCTTTGTGGAGAAAAATCTTTTTATCTCCACCCTAAACATTGTATGAGCCCTCAACAGCCTCAGCACCAGCAGTCTGGTCTATTGAACTATTTAGGAATGTTCTTATGCTGCAGAAAGTCCTCCTGCCCCCTTCTTTTCTTACAGATAGGTAAGATACATTTGTCCTCCTTCCCCCTTATTTTCTTACAGGCAGATAGGTAAAGGTTATCATACATTTGTGTTGGGGCCCCCACAGCCCCCCTCAGATTTGGATTTGGCCATGTCCTACAGGACCTGATGACAGCTTACCTTGCAGGGAAGGAGAGTCGCTCCCAGATAGTTCTCACGAGTGGCCCTGGAGCAGGAAGTGGTGGAGCAGATCTTCCTTGTTTGGGAGGAGCCTGAGGTGGACCTCGCCTCCTGAGTCTGGAAGGTAAATTTGTTGTTACCTGTAAATGATGGTTCTGCTAGTTCATGCTATGCCAATCCAGACTTTCAAAGGTGTCCCTCCTGCCAGCAAGAGAAGACGGATGACTTGGATGAAGATGGCTGTGAAGCCCTGGGTCATTTAGTCTTCCACATTTATGAATCCTCATTTTCAACAAAAGGGCAGTTATATCTATGAATATAATCACCTTATTTCAACACATTGAGCACATACTATGCTATAACTGGTGCTCTTGTTGATGTTTTTCTTTCTTAATTGTTTTATTAGAGCAAACCATATGGATTGGTTTAAGAGGGCCTAGCAGAACCACAACCTTACAGGCAAGAACAAATGTCACTTTCTGCTACTTTCTCCTATACCAATCCAGACTGTAGGGACCAAAACATAAGATTTCCCACTCAAGTGAATGTTAAACTTAGGAGAGTATATTGACATGTTGTTTCTTTAATGAAAAGTGACTAAAACTTAATTTCCTCCAAACAAATGCTAAGGCTTTCCAAAAAAATGACAGATTATTATACCTAGCTCAAAAAGGAGTCCTGTGTGCCAAATTTACCTAGCCCTATATCCACCTCATCCCTAGCTTGGCAGTGTAACCATGCCTCTTCTCAATGAAAAATATACCCAGCTCTCAGATTGGGCAGTCAAGCAGAGAGGAATGGGTGCCCTACTTCAATTTAATGTAATTTTGTACATACATGTAGCTGCATCTATATGTTCAAATTGGTCTTTCTCATAGAAATGAACATGTGGTCTTCGTATTGATGTATGTTAGCTTAGTCTTTGTTACCTATATTCATTGAAGCCTCTTCTTTTCTGTTTGTATCTGCTGGCAATAGGGATAGCCTTATAGTCAAGAATAATATAGGGGGAGGTAGCAGAACCTGAGGGGTCCACTCTTCAAATTTACAAAAGAAAGGCAGCCATAAAAGGGGTTTTGGTGGTGGGTAGTGATTTTATTTTTCTTTTTGTTTTTATACAACTTATAGAGATAGGTGATATATCTTCTTTCCCAGAATCACTAATAGTTGAGATAGGGTATATCTCAAGTATTAAGATACACTCATTCATTGCTTTACTACTCAAAGAATAGCTACTGATAAGTTCTATCTAGTTTCTAGACTTGCCTTAGTCAAAAATTACTTGGCATTCTCTTCCTTTCCTTATGAAATTCCACAAATTATTGAAAGAGCAGGAGATAAATGTTGTTCTAGAAGACTAGCCTGTTCTATAGCTATCCACCGAAGTATTAAGGGACCAGAGGAGGCATTTCCAGTTTCCAAATTGGCTATTTCTTGTAACTTGAATGTCTTATGTTTGCTTTTCAGTATTTTCAACCTTTATGTATGTACCTAAATTCACTTAATTTGCTACTGCTTAAAATCTAGATAATTGTGAATTGTCTTGTGGTTTAAGGACCAAAATATAAAAGTGGTAATTTGGGAACATGTATTTTGGAAAATCCCCTTGTGATGCTCGTACAGTCCGTTTTCTGAATCCCCTCCCCCCCCCCTTTAGCCATTTGGTGTGAAGGCTGCTGGTTACCGATTCATTATAGTAAAAACCAATTATAGTAATTCTTGCCTTGGAAATGTTAAAGTAAGAAGTTATTTAACAAGCCAGCTGCTGGTGGCATGTCTGTAATCCTAACTACTCAGGCTGAGATAAGAGGATCATGGTTCAAAAGCCAGCCTAAGCAGGAAAATGTCTGTGAGACTCTTATCTCCATTTAACCACCAGAAAACTGAAAGTGGTGCTGGGGCTCAAAGTGGTAGCCTGCTAGCCTTGAGCAAGAAAGCCCAGGGACAGCATCCAGGCCCTGAGTTCAAGCCCCATAACTGACACTCTTGATACTCAACCTCTCACAGGTCTTCACCTCCACCTTTTTAACTTTTAACTTACCTCGTGCTTTTCATGTTTGTTGAAGTACACTGTATTTATATTCTATGAGTTTAATTGCAATTTAAAATGTAGTAGCTAGGTTTTATTTCTTCGTGTTGGAAACCTCATTGCTAATTGGAACAGTTTTTCTTTCTGCTGTTTGCCCACATCTTAAAGGTTAAGTGTATCCATTCAATGCACCAAAATGCCAACCTTCTCATTTCAGCTATATCCTGTGCAGTTGAATTTTGTAATTCAGCTTTTAGAAAAATGGATTTTTACATATTATAGTAGGTCTGTTGAATTTTGAATTTGACATGGATCTAATATATGAAATTTTATCTTCGTCTTGAGTATGGCATTGGCTTTTTCCAAATAGAGTCTGTACAAGGGAGAGGATCAGTTATAAGTTTAGAGAAAAATAGATTAAAAGGGTGGTCTTGCTTCATTATTGTTATTGATAATAATACTTAATTTTGAATACATCTAGGCTTTATGTTAATAAGACAGTAACCTAATAATTCTTGTATGACAGGCACCTATGGGGACCTGCTGGGGTGATATATCAGAAAATGTGAGAGTAGAAGTTCCCAATACAGACTGCAGCCTGCCTACCAAAGTCTTCTGGATTGCTGGAATTATAAAACTAGCAGGTGAAAGCATGCATGATGACTTCCTGGAAAATACTAATAATAACTAACCTTTCATAAAAGAGCATGTTTATAAATGTTGCAAGCATTCCCAAATGATATGATGACCAAATTTGTATCTATAAAAAAGCAAACTAGGGCTAGGAAGGTGGCTCAGTGGTAGAGCACTTGCCTTGCATGCATGAGGCCCTGGGTTCAATTCCTCAGCACCACATAAGCAAAAAGAAAAAAAGCCGGAAGTGGCGCTGTGGCTCAAGTGGTAGAGCGCTAGCCTTGAGCTGAAGAGCTGAGGGACAGCACCGAGGCCCAGAGTTCAGGCCCCACGACCAGACCAAAAAATAAATAAACCATGGAAATGTCAAGACTTGGCTAAAGTAGTAAAGCACCAGCCTAACAAGTGTTAAAGCTCTGAGTTCAAACTCTAATAGTGCTAAGAAGGAAAAAAATGCAAAAACAACTGTTAGTTCCCTGGCCAAATGATAGAAAGCTAGCTTTGTGCAAAAAAAGGCTCAGGGACAGCACCCAGCCCCTGAGATCAAGCCCCAGGAGACAGACACACATGGCCAAGATACTGTTTTCAGCTATTGATGAGCTTTACCATACACTGCAAAACAAATGTTATGTTGGTCCCTAATATAAATATTTTGCTCTGAAGCTAGTTTGTGCTCATGCAGCATGTTCTTAGGACTCTTCGAAGAATGTACCAAGCTCTGTAATGTGTAATATTCAGTTCAATCACCAAACTTTTCCTTGAAATGTTTTCCTGAATATATCAGTATTCTCCATATGTTTATATTCTCAACATTCTGATTTAAAATAGTTTGTGTCCTAGACATTTTAAGTCCTTTGCACTTAAAGATCCTTTGCTCTAAAGATCAATACATTTAATGTCCAAAGATTGTTTTTTACTCTTTTACATTTCTGCTATGTCTAATTGCATTATGTCTTTTTAAGTCATTTCGCCATTGTGGAGAGGTAAGCTTTGTGTTAATCATAAACTAGTTTACCAATAATTCACAAACCAACAAGTTCTACAAATTTTAAAACTGAAGATTTAATACTATAAAGTTTAATCGTAAACATTAATGCAAGAAAATGCTGATAACTGAACTTGGTGCCTTGCCTGAAATTCAATTATTGGCCCTTGTTTTATTCCACTAAAGGCCTTATATTAAACCTAAATTGGGACTGGAGGTATGGCTCACTCAAATGGTAGAGCACTAACTTACCACCATGAGGCTCAAAGTTTAATCCCTAGTACTGTTTTGTTTTTGCACTTTTTTACTTAAGATTTGTTAAATTATAAACAAAATATATACTTTTTGTTTTCCCTAGGAAATAAAAGCCCCCAATTTGCCTAGGACATTAAGTGCTGTCAAATATGTATATTTGTATTCATTGAACTTTTACTTAGCATTTTTCAATCTGATCTACAAATACGAAAAACTTAGATTCTCAAAGTAGCCATATCCAGATTATAATTGGCTGTCTAATCAGCTGGATAAGATGATTTCTTTGTAATATATTTAAACTAGGTTTCTGTCACATACGGAATTGTACTAATACCAAAACCTTCTCTTGCACTGGGCACCAATATTACATGCCTGCAATTCTAGCTACTCAGGAGGCTGAGCTCTAAGGATTCTAATCCTAATCCTAAACTCATCCTTGCAAAGAAATCTAAGAGACTCTCATCTCCAGTTAATCAGAAAAAAAAACTACAAATAGAGATGTGGCTCAAGTGGTAGAGCACCAGCTATGAGTAAAAAAGCTGAGCCTAAAATTGTGGGTAAAATTGAAATGCATTCAAAGGAGAAGCCATGCTCAAAAAACAGTTGAACTAATTGAACTGAACAATCAGTGTTTTCTCAAAGTTTGGTCCATATTCCAGGAACTAGTGGCTCATACTTGTATCTCTAGCTACTCAGGAGGCTGAGATCTGGGAATTGTAGTTCAAAGCCAGACCAGGCAGAAAAGTCCAGGAGATTTTTATGTCCTATCAACCATCAAAAACAGCCAGAAGCAGAGCTGTGGCTCAAGTGCTAGAGCCCTAAGCCTTGAGCACAAAAAAAGCTCAGGGACAGCACGGAGATCCTGAGTTCAAGCCCCAAGACTGGCATAATTTAAAAAAAAAAAAAGTTTGGTCCTCGGGGACTTGATGTGAGTGTAAAATCTAGAATGGGGCCACTCTCTGTAACTAACAAGCTCTGCAGGTGGTTCTGCAAAGGACAGTAAAGATTGACAACCACTACTACTTCTTTGTTTTTCTGTTTTCTTATTTAGTGATTGATTTGTTGGTTTTAGGTTACAATGCCCTTTTAAGATATGAAGGATTTGAAAATGATTCTGGTCTAGACTTCTGGTGCAATATATGTGGTTCTGATATACATCCAGTTGGTTGGTGTGCAGCCAGTGGAAAACCTCTTGTTCCTCCTAGAAGTAAGTGGCTTATTCACCCCTACAGTGACTCGAAACATATCTCACACATAATAACCTTAAGGTAATATAGACATTAATATTTTAACAGATAATTTATTAATTACTTCTACTTTCTGCTAAGGCATAATTGGTTATTTTCTTTATTTTAGCTATTCAACATAAGTATACAAACTGGAAAGCTTTTCTTGTAAAAAGACTTACTGGTGCCAAAACACTTCCTCCAGATTTCTCACAAAAGGTAAAAACAGGATCTTGTTTATAAAGGATTGAAGAGCACTTAAGGAACTGTAATTTCATAAACTGAATAATCTATGTTAAAATATTGACTGCATTCAGTATTTTTGACAGTATAGTGTTAAAATTATTTGAAAAATCCTGTCACGAATTTCAAACAGGTTTTGTCTGCTTGAATTTGAAGGTTTCAGAGAGTATGCAGTATCCTTTCAAACCTTGCATGAGAGTAGAAGTGGTTGACAAGAGGCATTTATGTCGAACGCGGGTAGCAGTGGTGGAGAGTGTAATTGGAGGTAGACTGAGGCTAGTGTATGAAGAGAGTGAAGACAGGACGGACGACTTCTGGTGCCATATGCACAGCCCCTTAATCCATCACATCGGTTGGTCTCGAAGCATAGGTCATCGTTTCAAAAGATCTGGTAAGCAGCTACCACAAACTTTCTATTGAAAGTATCCAAGAGGATGAACTTTACTACTTGGTTATTTTTCTCAGCAGAAAAGCATAGACCAAAAATAACATTTGAGTTGTTCAGGCTGCTTATTCTATTTTAATTAGGAAAAGTTCATGCCATATTAGTGTCCCTTTAGTATTCCTTCATGTTCCCGACACTTGCCTCAATTTAAGAATAAGGCACTTTTATGTGGGAGGCCCTATGTTTGGTCTCTAGCACCACAAAATAATAATAGCAATGATTTTAGTCAAATAGCAATTGTCTTCGTTTTCTTATCCAGTCCATTTGCAAGACACAGAGATAAGTTTCCACTTAATCAAAATGGAAAGATTAAGTGTGGCTAGACTTGATATTAGACAGATTAAAACATACTTCTAAACTGGTAATTACCAATTGTAGAATTCTCAGCATTATGAATAGCTGGTGTATATCTAATAGCATATGCACATGTCAACCAGTGCTATTTATTCAACATATATATAAAAGGCATGTCTTTTTGCCATGTTAAAGCATTAGATTCCTTGTGAGTTTGAAGCCTTCAAAGAAATGTGGTTTTTGGTCTTCTCACAAATGCTGACAGATTAGTATGTAACTTTTCCTTGTAGATATTACAAAGAAACAGGATGGACATTTTGATACACCACCACATTTATTTGCTAAGGTAAGAAGTTTTTATAAGAACCCTCATGTATAAATTAAGTTTGAAAGAGGGTTGTGGGTTTGTTCCTAAAATGATAGAAATCACAATTGCATATGTTTACTAAAAAGGATTAAGACCTTATCATTCATAGCTGTCATTGATCTATTATAATTACTTTTTAATTATTTGATCCTTTATTCTCTAATAGAAGTTTGAGTTTCAGTATTAGGTAGGTAGGAATAGGCATCAGTAGACGTTTCAAGTTGGTAAAAGTTTAATTACTAAAATCACAACATTTATAACAGTACATGTGCTTTCATATAATTCTTTAGGTAAAAGAAGTAGACCAGAGTGGAGAATGGTTCAAGGAAGGAATGAAATTAGAAGCTATAGACCCATTAAATCTTTCTACAATATGTGTCGCAACCATTAGAAAGGTAAGAGAATATGTATTAAAATATAGAAATCAAATTTATAGGAAGTAAATTTATAGCAAGTAAAATTATAGAATTATTTTTTAATAAATAGAATGAGTTGCATACAGTGTTGATTGTAATAAAGAAAGTGTGACTCTTCAAGAGGGAGAAAGTTACTACAAGTTTCAGATCTCTTTTGGGAAAGCAGAGGTATTACAGGCACTAAGTGTTTTTACTATTTTTTTTTTTGGCTGGTCCTGGGGCTTGAACTCAGGGCCTGGGTACTATCTCTAAGCTTCTTTTGCTCAAGGAAAGCACTCTACCACTTATACCACAGTGCCACTTCCAGCTTTTTTTTGAGGAGTTCATTGGAGATAAGAGTTTCATAGACTTTCCTGCCTGGGCTGGCTGCAAACTACAATCCTCAGATCTCAGCTTCCTGAGTAGCTAGGATGACAGGCATGAGCCACCAGCACCTGGCTATATTAAGTACAAAAAAAATCCCTGAAGAAATTGTTCATACTTTGATATCCCAAACTGCCATGTAACTGTCAAATAGAGGGAGATAGCTTGGTCCAGAAAAGCATTTTGAAGACACTAATAATAAACAGCATCCAATTAGTCACTACTGTGGCTATCACTATTTCTCAAATATACTACAGTAACTACTGAAGCCTTTTCTAATGATATTAGGGAAATTAATGCATTTGATTCAAAATAACTACTTCCTGAGGCTCTTTGAAGAGGGATCAAGGGAGCCAGACCAGTGGCTCACTCCTATAATCCTAGCAACTCAGGAAACCGAGACTTGGGAGGACTGAAGTTCATAGCCCATCAGACAAAAGCATTAGACTTTTAACTCTTATTTACTAGCAAAAGCCAGGCTTGGAGGGATGGCTCCAGTGATAGAGCACATGCCATGAGCAAGAAATCCAGAGAGGTTTTTTTGGGTTTTGGGGGGGGGCCTGGGCGCTGTCCCTCAGCTCTTCAGCTCAAGACTAGTGTTCTACCACTTGAGCCACAGTGCCATTTCTAGCTTTTTCTGCTTATGTAGTGCTGAGGAATTGAACCCAGGGCCTCATGCATGCAAAGCAAGCACTCTTATCACTGAGCCACCTTCCCAGCCCCAAGTTTAATAAAAAGAAAAAAAAAAAAAAATAGCCTGGACTCTTGGCAGAGAAAGACAGATCTTTTTTATATGACATGTCAAGATAGTCATTTGAGGGGCTGGGAAGGTGGCTCAGTGGTAGAGCCACTTGCCTTGCATGCCTGAGGCCCTGGGTTCGATTCCTCAGTACCACATAAGCAAAAAGAAAAAAAGCCGGAAGTGGCGCTGTGGCTCAAGTGGTAGAGCGCTAGCCTTGAGCTG
>NW_012267223.1:16609187-16651022 GCF_000151885.1 Dipodomys ordii
TGTGGCTCAAGTGGTAGAGCGCTAGCCTTGAGCTGAAAAGCTAAGGGACAGCACCCAGGCCCAGAGTTCAGGCCCCACGACCGGACCCAAAAAAAAAAAAAAAAAGATAGTCATTTGGATCTGCACCCTTTATTTGCTGAAAAATATCCTGAGGAGAAAAGAATCTTGATTTAAACTACTTCTGGCCAAAAATACCCCAGTACAGAATTGTAACAAGACAAGTTTATCTTCATTTTCCTTTTTATGATTTTTGTTCTTGGTAGAACTTTATTTCTTCTTTTTTCTTCTCCTTTTCATATGAAGGGTTCTCAGTTCTTAGAATCAGGATTCCTTAGGGAACTTTGAAAAGTACAGGTAGCTAAACCTCTTACCCTTTATTATCAGTCTAGGTTTGAACTTAAGCACTGGCATTTTTTTAAAGGCAGGTCATTTTTTTTAATATATATTTTTTATTGTAAAGATACTGTACAGAAGGGTTTCAGTTACATGAGCAAGGTAATGAGTCCATTTCCTATTGAGCATTTTTACCCCCTCCTTTGTTTTTCCCCTAGCATCCCTTCCCTCCTCACCTCCTAACTCCTAGGCAGGTCATTTTCATGGACAGTGATGGTTAAGAATCAGTAATTCAAAAGGAAATGTAATCACTACCTGACTTATGTAATTGTAACCCCTCATTACATCACCTTTACAATAAAATTTTAAAAATTAAAAAAAGAACCAATACTCCAAGGCCAGGCATAATGGTATGTTCCTATAAAACGCAAAAGGCAGAGATCAAAAGGATTGTAATTTGAAACCAGCCTAGGTAAAAAATTAGCAAGACCCACACATTTCAATCACAAACCAGGCCTGGTAGTGGCACCTATAATCCTAGCTTCACAGAAGACCATTGGTGGGATACCACAGTCAGGCCACTGGAAGTGGCACTGTGGCTCTAGTGGTAGAGCATTAGCATTGAACAAAAGAATCTCAGGAACAGCACCCAGGCCCTGAGTTCAATTCTTAGGCCAGCCCAGAGCATAAACGTAAGACTCTTTCAAAAAGTTAAAGAAAAAAAAAAAAAAGTCTATGGGTACACATGAAGACCAAGGCAAGATAATCAGCAGTCTGGTCACAGAAAAATATAAAACAAGAAGGGGAAAAAAAACACTGGTTCAGAATCTACTTGTGTAACAGTATAACTTGAGATTTGAATTACAGCACGACTTAGAGCCGAAGCCAAAAGAATTAAGTTACAATGAATGCATGTTCTGTGTGCCTGTATTCATGGCAACACAGGTAGACAGGACTGACCCCAAATACTGTTCCTTCCTGTTTACCCCACAGAAACCACCTGATAAGGTTTAAAATACAGATTTTCATGTCCTACTGTAGACCTGTGTAATTAGAATCACAAGAAATACCCAGAAATCTGTACTTGTCTTTAAAAAAAAAAAGAAGAAAGTAAAAGCAAAAAATTCTCCAAGTGGATGGGCACGGGTGGCTCAAGCCTACAATCCTAGCTACTCCGGAGGCTGAGTTCTGTGGATCTCAATTCAAAGTCAGCCCAGGCAGGAAAGTTCCCCTGAGACTTTTATCTCCAATTAACCATTCAAAAACCAGAAGTATAGCTGTTGCTCAAAGTGTTAAGAGCACTAGCCTTGAGCATAAAAGCTCAGGGACAGCACACAGGCCCTAAGTTCAAGACCCACAACCTACCAAAAAAAATTCTATAGGTGATTCTAACAACCAACCAGGTTGGGAAGTAATGCCATCAGAACATAATCTGCTTTGGAGAAATGAAAATGAAATGATGTCCCAGTGAGCAGCATATCAGGTGTCAGAGAAGAAATTATGATCATAACTACTTTTGTTTTGAACTTTAAAAAGTTTGTAGCCAGGCATTGGTGGCTCACACCTGTAAATCCTAGCTACTCAGAAGGCTGAGATCTGAGGATCACAGTTCAAAGCCAGCCCAGGCAGAAAAGTCACTGTGAGACTCTTATCTCAAAGTAACCACTGAAAAACTGAAGTCGCATTGTGGCTCAAGTGGTAGAGTGCTTGCCTTGAGCACAAAAAAGCTTAGGGACAGCACCCAGGATCTGAGTTCAAGCCCTACAACCAACAAAAAAAAAATTTGTAGTCTTGGGCTGGTGGGATGCCTTAAGCCCACTAGCACCTTGCAGTCATAAGGTCCTCAATTCAATCTTCAGTATCACAAAAATAATACTATTAATAATGAAAAAAGTTTACAGTCTTGAAACAAAAGTAAGATGTGTCAGGCACCAGTGGTTCCTGCCTGTAATCCACGCTACACAAGAGACTGAAAGCTGAATATCTAGATTCAAAGCCAGCCTGAGCAGATAAACCTGTGTGAGATTCTTATCTCGTTAGCAAAATACCAAAGTGGAAATGTGAGTCAAGTGGTAGAGCACCAGTCTTGAGTGAAAAAATCCAAATGAGAGTACAGGTACCTCTGTTCAAGACTCCATGCCTAGCATACACACACCCCCCAAAAATAAAAAGATCAAGTTGAAAGCTCAAAAGCTTGGGAAGGGGCAGAGAGTGTGGCTCAGTGGTAAAGTGCTTGCTTAGCATACATGAAGCCCTGGGTTCTATTCCTCAGTACCACATGAACAGAAAAAAACTGGAAGTGGTGCTGTGGCTCAAGTGGTAGATCAATCACTAGCTTTGAGCTGAAGAGCTCAGGCCCAGAGTTCAGACCACATGGCTGTCAAAAAAAAAAAAAAGGCTTGGGAAAATGATAATGCTCCATCAGAAGGAAAGAAAGAAAGGTATGAACTGAGTTAAGACTTAGCTTCAGTCTTTAACAGACACAGATATGCTCAGATCTCTTGAGATACTGCTGTTGGATCTTGGTTTGTTTTTTGTATGCACTACAGTTTACATGGGTTTTTAGTATAGCTTCTATTCTTTTTTTTGTCAGTCGTGGGGCTTGAACTCTGGGCCTGGGTGCTATCCCTCAGCTCTTCAGCTCAAGGTTAGCACTTATCACTTGAGCCACAGTGCTACTTCCAGTTTTCTGGTGGTTAATTGGAGATAAGCGTCTCATGGACTTTCCTGCCCAGGCTGGCTTTGAACCATGATCCTCAGATCTCAGCCTCCTGAGTAGCTAAGATTGCAGGCCTGAACCACTGATACCTGGCCATATAGCTTAGCTTCTATTCTTGAATATTATTCAATAAAAACGCATTTCTCTACCAGGCACTAGTGGCTCACACCTGTAATCCTAGTTCAGGACACTGAGATCTGAGGATTCTAGACTCAAAGCCAGCCTAGGCAGAAAAGTCTATGAGACTCTTATCTCCAATTAGACTCTTTACCTCCAATTAACCACCCAAAAGTCTGGAAGTGGAGCTGTGGCTTAAGTGGTACAGTGCTGGCCTTGAGCACAAAAGGTCAGGGACAGCACCCAACCCCTGTGCTCAAGGGACCAGCATTAAAAACAAAAAAATGAGAAGGAGAAGCATTTCTCATGAAGTATCCAGGCTTTTTTCTAATAATGGAATCTAATTTCAAGTACTTGCATTCTCTTTCATTTAAAAGGTGCTGGCTGATGGATTCCTGATGATCGGGATCGATGGCTCAGAAGCAGCAGATGGATCTGACTGGTTCTGTTACCATGCAACCTCTCCTTCTATTTTCCCTGTTGGTTTCTGTGAAATTAATATGATTGAACTTACTCCACCAAGAGGTACATCCTGTGTAAACACTGAGTCTTACCCTTGCTATCTTCTTACATGGTGTCTCTTTACATTTAACATAGCCTGACATTTTCTTTTTCTGTGGGTTTATGGAACATGTATGTATATGCAGATTAAACCTACCAAATCTGGATTGCTATGAACACACCAAATACTTTACCTAGCTAGCTTTAGTAAGCTTTATTAGTATGGAATTTTTTTTTCTGAGCATCTGTGCAATATTCAGGGAGACTGCAAGGGGTCTCAGGGATCTCTTTTATTGATACTTAGATTTTGAGGGAAAGAACTTACCTTCCTAGATGTGGTGGCTTTTTAAGAAGCTTTTTTTTTTTTTTTTTTTGCATACTTGAAGCAATTCTCATGGCCTAACTAGTGGTTTTTCTAAGTTCAGTGTCTTAGTCAAAGATTTTTCTTAAGATGGAATGATAGTAAAACAAAACAAATTTTATTAAAATATTTACTCATCTAGTTTTCTTTCTCAAATATAAAAAAGAAGAAAAACTATGAATGTAGCCTATTATGTGCTAGGTTGTTGTAAAGCAAAGAATTGAAAAGTGAGTCTTCGGCTGAGGTGGCTCAGTGGTAAAGCTCATAGCAAGCACAAGGTGCTGGGTTTGATCCCCCCAGTACCACAAAAGCAAGTCTACCCTTTTTATAGTAAGAATAGAGGAGAGCCACTTTTGCATAGAGTATGTGTCTAGAAAAGAAGAATGAATATAATGGAGTAACCAGTGCGCTCAGCAGTATTAGAACATAATTAAAGTTCATTAAAAAAATTCAACCTACCGGTGCTATAATCCTAGCTACTCAGGAGGCTGAGATCTGAGGATTGAGGTTCAAAGCCAGCCCAGACAGAAAATTCCATGAAACTCTTTATCTCCAATAAACCACCAGAAACCGGAAGTGGCATTGTAGCTCAAGTGGTAGAGCGCTAGCCTTGAGCTGAAGAGTGAGCAACAGAGCCCAGGCCCAGAGTTCAAGCCCCATGACCAACCAAAAAAAAAATTGAGCCTTACATATGATGGGGCTCTAGGTGATTAACCTTTTTGGTTTGCACTTTAGTATTATGTTAACTTTACATAAACTATTACTTACACTGATACTGTTTTTTAGGTTACACAAAACTTCCTTTTAAATGGTTTGACTACCTCAGGGAGACTGGCTCCATTGCAGCACCAGTAAAACTATTTAATAAGGTAAATGTAAAGGGTAGCCTAACTGTCATAACATAAACGATAAATGTATATTATAGTTTATCCAAATGTAAGCAAATATTTGGCAATTAAAGAATATATGGGGTCTTTTTTTTTGCATAATTCAAGAATTACTGGGGTCGTTGGGGTTTATATTGTATTTGGCTACATTGCTTTTCTTAGTATATTTGTGCATTCTTGCATACACTGGTGTTAATTTCTTGCTTCTCTGTGTCAGGATGTTCCAAATCACGGATTTCGTGTAGGCATGAAGTTAGAAGCTGTGGATCTCATGGAGCCACGTTTAATATGTGTAGCCACAGTTACTCGAATTATTCATCGTCTCTTGAGAATACATTTTGATGGATGGGAAGAAGAGTATGACCAGTGGGTAGACTGTGAGTCCCCTGACCTCTATCCTGTAGGGTGGTGTCAGTTAACTGGATATCAGCTACAGCCTCCAGCATCACAGTGTAAGTTTGTATTCAGAAAAGGTCCCTTTTGTAAAAATCAAAAATTCTCTAGAGGACTATCTTACATAAATCATTGTGGTAGCTCACAGAACAGGAATATACTTATGTCTGACTGGTTGACAGGTAAGACACTAAGACTTAACAGAATCACAAAATCAGACCATAGTACGTGGCAATGCTAACTCAATAGTAAGTTATATAGTGGTTGTAGCAACACTGCTGTCACCAAATAAAACTAGACTTACTATAATTACCAGCTAAAAATATATTGGTGTATAGTAAATAATGTTGAGTACACAATGAAATCTGTCTCATACTGTATTCAGCTTTATGTTTTTTGGTTTTGGTTGGTGGGGGGGGGGTCCGGTCATAGGGCCTGAACTCTGGGCCTGGGCGCTGTCCCTCAGCTCTTCAGCTCAAGGCTAGCTCTCTACCACTTGAACCACAGCGCCACTTCCGGCTTTTTTTCTTTTTGCTTATGTGGTACTGGGTAATCGAACCCAGGGCCTCATGCATGCAAGGCAAGTGCTTTAACCACTGAGTCACTTTCCCAGCCCTCAGCTTTATGGTTTTATAGGAACAAATGTATCCTTATTTTCAAAGCATCATTTACTCTGATAAGCATAATCTTCAGTAGTAAGCAAGTGTGTGGTACCAACTTTTCCTTTTATTTTTCAGCATCAAGAGAAAGCCAATCAGCTTCATCAAAACAGAAGAAAAAAGCTAAGTCCCAGCAATACAAAGGACATAAGAAAAGTGGGTCACCACGTGGTGTTTACATACATTTTCTAATTGTTAACCAATTGGGGTCACAGTGGTCTTCCACAGAAAATTCTATCCCTGTGAGAGCTGATGCTTGTTTATTATGTATTATGCTTAAAGGTGCAGTATGCCATAAAAGGCAAACCTTCCACTAATAAGAAACAATTAACAGGAGCAATGATATCATGGAATTTCAAGTATACATAGTAAAAAATAGAGCCTGCGAATGATTCTTGCAGTAATATGTAAAGCTTCAGAAAGTCAATGGTTTTTGTTTTGGGGGTCGGGGGAGATTTTTTTACTTTCTATTTTATAAAACTTTAAAAAAGCAGATACTTAGTGCTTACACAGATTTGGAGCCTAATAAACCATTCTTTCTACAAAGTTCTTTCTAGAATGATTCTTGTAAGAAATTCAGGTGGACCGATTTCCAAATTATTCTAAATATGCTATCTATACTGTATTTTACCTTATAGAAATCAGTTATTGGCATTTATTAGCCACAGTAATATAAAATATGATAACTATATTTTACGATTTTCAAGTACGTCTTTATCATAGAAAGCCACAGGTTTGCTTATGGAACTCATCATAGAATATTTCACTCTGAGATGTTTATTTTTAATTGAAGATTTTTTAATAGTAAAACATACTTCAGTATTAAAACTGAAAGACTGGGCTGGGAAGGTTGCTCAGTGGTAGAGCGCTTGCCTTGCATGCTCAAGACCCTGGGTTCGATTCCTCAGCACCACATAAGAAAAAAGAAAAAAAAAGCCGGAAGTGGCGCTGTGGCTCAAGTTGTAGAGCGCTAGCCTTGAGCTGAAGAGCTGAGGGACAGCGCCCAGGCCCAGAGTTCAGGCCCCACAACCGGACCAAAAAAAATAAAAAATAAAACAAATAAAACTGAAAGACTTCAAACTGACTTGCATATGTTCAAATAAGTAAAAATCTAGCTCATTAACCAAGGGATGACTGGTAGAAAAATTACGTAAATTCTATTCTTACCCTCCTGGATGAGCTTTTTAAGCCTCCTTAAACTCGACTAGTAGTGGTGCTTTGAAAACATGGCTCACTCCCAGCATGAAGCCCTAGCCAGCCTCACTCACACTAGTGACATCGCAAGTACACAGAAAGGCTGTCGCTTGCCTTGCCTTCTATGGGCAGAACTTACACAAACACACTCTCAGAATTAATTTTTCCCCACCTGCTGGAAGGGAAGGACTGGTATTCATCAAAAAGAGGTTTAGAATATTACCAGATCAGATGGATGAGGCTGTACTTCCTTCCACTCAGCCGAATGAGCTTAGGATAATTTCCCATTGCAGTTTCATGTCTGAAGATGAACCATAGCAGGTATGAGCTCTAGGCTTTCTGTAAAGTGGATCAACAGGCTGGTTTAACCCCTTTTCTCACTTCCTGTTGGACAAGACTGAGATTTCAGAATTTGGTTTCTAGGACATGGAATTAAGGATGTATTTGTACTTAGTGGCTTATGAAGAATCGCCTTTATTGATTGATGGGTAGAGTGCACAGTTCACAAACCTTCTTCACTGTGACTTACAGGGTTCATTGTGACTTACAGGTTTTAAATTATTTTGAGCTAATGGGTTAGAGGAATGGAAAGAAATATGTAGTTGATCAAGTAAGAATGTCAATATCACAAGATAAAAATTAAGAATGAGAATGTCCATTTTTAGTAATATTTATCATATTTCTAGATGCACTGAGTAAAATGGCTATACATAGAATATATTTCTTTTTTGTTTGTTTGTCCTGGGGCTTGAACTCAGGGCCTGGGCACTGTCTCTGAGCTTCTTTTGCTCAAGGCTAACACTCTTATCATTTGAGCCACAGCACTACTTTGGCTTTTTTCTGTGTATGTGGTACTGAGGAGTCAAGCCCAGAGCTTCATGCATGCTAGGCAAGCACTCTATCACTAAGCCACATTCCCCACCCTAGAATATATTTCTTAGCTGACACTTTGATAGCTTTTAGTATTAAAGACATCATCTCTAATGCCTTTAAGTTTTTCTTGGGACTTAGAAATACAAACCCACAATACTTACTAGAAACCCCTGGGGCCATGTGTTTCAGAATTAAGAAACTTTGGGAATTTTTGTTGTTGTTGTTGGGCCAGTCTTGGAGCTTGAACTCTGGCCAGGACACTGTCCCTGAACTTTTTTTGCTCAAGAATAGTGTTCTACCACTTGAACCACAGCTTCACTTCTAGCTTTTGGGGGGTTATTTGGATATAAGAGTGTCAGGGACTTTCTTACATGGGCTGGCTTCAAACTGAGATCCTCAGATCTCATCCTCCTGAGTAGCTAGGATTACAGGTGTGAGCCACCAGCACCTGGTATGGATTTTAGAAAAGAAACTATGTAGAGTATACTGCATAATATCCATTGCAGACTCTGGAGCATTTTCTGAAGCAAAATGTAAATACTTACATAAAATAGGTCAAGTAAATATTATAAATATGTCACCAAGTAACTATGGTTTTGTTGACAAAACTTTACCAAAAACTTTTCTTAATGTTAGAATTGAAGTGTTAAGCAGATGTTTTCATTGTAGGGTGCTATTCATTTTTGGTTTGTGGGGGATTGGGTTTTTTGTCTTTTTTTCTTAAAAATGTAGCTTACTAGAAAATTTTCCCACAAAACTTCAGTTCCAAAGATAACAGAACTTAGGGTTTCAAAACCTAAGCCAGCACCACAGCACACAGGTAGCAGCGGATGGACTACACACCTTGCATTTGTCTTTGAGTTTGCTGATAGAATTTTTTTTCTGCCTTTATTGTTTCATCTTATAGATCTTTAGTCTTTTTCCACTTAAAGTTCATCAGAATGTTGTTTGGTGGTGTTATCCTTTTTGTAGAGACAGATACTCAATTTATTACCTAGCTTAGTGATTAATGAGCTGAGTTTGTGCCATAAAGGGAGAGTTGTTAGCTAGACTGATCTCAAAAGCCTCTTTCTGTCAAGTAATTGTGGAGCAGAAAAAGCAACAGTAATTTCCATTTTAAGTTTCACCATATTCAGAGGCTACTGTGAGTTGAAGATTTCCCTTTTTACCCCTACCGGGTATATTATGCTGGAAAGAGTCTTAAGTAGTCACTGCACATGGTTTTATTTTGGCAATTGAGAGTTGAGTGTGTACCTGCTAGTAATTTAGCTTCCAGATTATTTTATATAGGAGTACTGCTGTCTTAGATTATCTTTAGTTCTGATTTTCTGAAACTGAAATATTTTTTATCTGTGCTGTTATATACTTTGGAGAAAAAGAGACTTAACTTACAGTTGCAATTATATGTATACATTCATATTAATCGGCTTACAACCTATTTAGTTCACTGTGCTTGATGGGTAGTTTAGTATTTTCAAAGTTCAAACTACACCTTAGGCTGGTGAAAACATTGTGTAAAGTCATCAAAGGCTTATGGTTTTTTTATGAGCCAGAAACCAAAGGATGTGATGAATTGATTTCAAAAGAACTTAAGTTAACAGACTTAGAAGCAAAAGTCGTAAGCTTTGTATAAGAATTAAAAGTACTGCCAGATGCCGGGGTGGCTCACACCTATAATCCTAACTACTCAGGAGGCTGAGAACTGAGGATCGAGGTTCAAAGCCAGCCCAGGCAGGAAAGTCTGTGAGACTCTTATCTCCAATAAAACACTCAGAAAACTGGAAGTGGTGCTGTGGCTCAAGTGGTAGAGCCCTCGCCTTGAGCTGAAGAGCATAGGGACAGCGCCCAAGCCCAGAGTTCAAGTCCCATAACCAACCAAAAAAAGAAAAGTACTTATTGAAAAGATACATTGCTAACTAAAAGTTAGGACTTTTAATCAATACTTTCCTGCTGCACAGTTGATAAGTCTGAACCTTGACTAAGTGTGATTTCTCCCTGAAGGCCAGTGTCTAAGCAGTAGAATGCTACCTTAAAAG
This sequence comes from Dipodomys ordii, assembly GCF_000151885.1. Classification (NCBI taxonomy): domain Eukaryota; kingdom Metazoa; phylum Chordata; class Mammalia; order Rodentia; family Heteromyidae; genus Dipodomys; species Dipodomys ordii. The sequence continues at coordinate 16,619,261 of NW_012267223.1, forward strand.
GAGTGCTTTAAGTTGGGTGCCAAATCCTAGCTATTTTCAGGAGGCTGAGATCTGAGGATCACAGTTCAAAGCTAACCCAGGCAGGAAAGTCTGGGAGGCTAAAGAAAAGCCAAAAGTAGCACTATGCCTCAAGTGGTAGAGTGCTAGCCTTGAGCAAAAGAACCTCAGGGACAGTGCCCAGACCCTAGGACCAGCACACACACACACAAAAAGACCTCTCAAGATATGCATGCAGCTCAGCACTACTAGCATGCTTTACAAAGCCCTACTGGTCCCTAGAACTGAAGAAGATAATTAAAACACCTTCTTGGTCTTCCACTGGCTTTTTATCCTATCTCAAGCTGAAATTCTCCTGAAAGAAATTAGCCAGCTGTTCTTCATACTAAATGTTCTGTAGTTCATTTTACTTTACTTTAGTTTACTTTGTTTGAAATTTATTTGAGAGACATCAGGGCTGTCTGAGAAAGTAGAAACAGTCTCACTACACACACACACACACACACACACACACCCTTGTTTTCAGACATAGTCTGGTGTGGTCAATTCTGTCAACACACACACACACAATACACAAATACACACCTTGTTTTCAGACATAGTCTGGTGTGGTCAGTTCTCTCTGTCAAAGAGTATCTGTCCTATGCAACCAGCTTTCCTAGTTATACAAAATGCACTTTTCTTACCACGCAGAAAAGTCAAAGCTTACTTTAGTCTGACTTGATGTTTAGAGAGGAAGATGCCAGTTGGGAAGAAGCCTGTCAGTTTGTCGAGCGGGGTGCGGAGGAGCTTCTCTGGTGACGAAGAGTTGACTCCTCCTCCATATGGAACCCTGCCAGCACAGACAGCCCCTGAGGCCTTCCCACCTCCCAGCACTAGCCGAGAGTTCAGGCCCAGCCTCAAAACAGGTAACTAGTCATGCAGCACCTAAGGTGCTTCAGAGGGCAACGTGCTGGGCAGGGTGGTGGGAGACAAAGCATGGTCTGGCATGACAGGTGCGCTGACTCATTGAAGTTTTTATTTTCTTTTACTTAAAAATATTCATTCTCACTGGTCCTTGATAGTCACTTCACTAAGACATGCCATCTCAGGAAAAGACTTTTTGTTGAGCTTCAATTCAACTTAGGGTGAAATTACCATTTCACTTTATGGAATTGTGAAACAACTTCTGTTTCATGCTTGCATTGAAATGGTTAAATATTTTACATTTCACAATGCTTGTGAGGGATCTGTCTGCTTGATCAGACCAAAGTAAGGCTTTCTTCATAACATTCCATAACATCTCATTCATAAAAGGAGCTGTGTTTTGAGTTCTAGAGAACTTTGAGGTTTGGTAGTAACATTACCTTGATCTGGGGTGACCTTCATATATAAAGGAATGCAATCAGTGCCTGTGTGATCGTGGTGTTGAATTTGAGTGAAATGTATTTCCATTAATTTCATGTTCCTGTATGTGTAGTGATTAATTAAACTAGGTACATGACATTTAGTTTGAGTTTTAATTCATTAGGCCAGGGAGCTAGATTGCAAGACAGCAGAAGGATTTTGCCCTTTGTAATTGCTAAGAAAAAGGTGGCAACATTGTCAGGAAGGCTGCATTTTCACAGGGTGAACTGTAGACAGGAGTCCAGGTCCTCTCACTTCAAAGCCAAAGTTGTGTCTGTCATGTAACTTGCTTAACTTGCTTTTAAACTCATTTTTTAAATCTGATCAACATTCCTTAAACATCTTTTTATAAGACTTAGTGCCTAGTAACTGTTTTCTTCAGTTTCTTCTATTTATTAATATTTTTACATTTAAAGCCATCAGTTTTTCTCTTTGGGTTTTTTTGGGAGGGAGGGCTCGACCCTCTTGAAACGTATTCTCACAATGTGAGAGATGGAGAAGCCTTCTTGCTTCTTACAAGTCCTGTTTTTCTAAAGATCATTCTAATATCCTTAGGCTAGAGGAAATTGTGCCCTTCTAAAAACAAATTATCATTACAAACCCAAAGTTACATGCTCATTAATGGAAACCTTTCAAAAATCTAAAAGGCATTCCGGTTTCTTATACTTGCTATTTATAAAATAGACTTCCTTTACCTAATTAAATACAGATATTGTGAGTTCTGATGTTTGAATTTTTACTGGATTTTCAGTGTATTGTCTTTAAACAGATTTAATTTTAGAGGCACGTGTTTTGTTTTGTGAGATTCTGATTCGTGGAAAACTGCGTGACTTCCGGGATTGCAAAACCCCATGATGGAAGGAAACCATGTGACTCCAATGCGACTTCCCTTTTCCTCTAGTGTCTTCTGAGCTGAGGGTACATCTTGAGGCGTGTTGGGATGCTTTCTTCTGGTGACACTGTAGGGACTGCATTACTACTTAATTACCTGAAAGCCACATTGATTAACTGTTGAGTGTATTATTTGAAAGCTTTGTAGCTGCAAAAATGTCATACCCATTAATCTGTCTTTTGAAAGGTTAGTGATTATTGTCAACAAAGTGACCTCTGTAAAATCAGAGCTAAGAAAATGTATTATAGAAAGTGCCATTAGGTGCAGGAGCTATTTATCTCATCCATCATTCATTGAGAATAAGGCCTGGAAAGGAGAAGTGATTAGTGTGAATGAACATACCAGACAGGCTTTCTTCTGGGCTCCATAGAAACAATGGAACATTGCATTAAAACATTCCACATCTGAGTGAATGTTTCACCTTTATCTTCAGTGATTCTTTTAAGCACATCATTTCCATATTTTCACATAACTAGAAGCCTAATTCAGAGAATTTAATTTCTGATATTGAAAATGCATGTAGCTCCAGGATGGGTTATAAAATCTCAGCTTATCTTTCTACATTTTAAAAAAAACATCCATATGAGTAAAACATGTTTGATCTTGAAGCATAGTAATTCCCATTCATTTAGCCATCTGATCATCATGTAATAAGATACTGTTTTAACCAACCTTTTATTGTGGGTACTGCACCTTTAATGAAATCTGGATTTTCTGTTCCTTGTGTCTTGTTTTTATGGTATTGTTAAAATGTCACTAACACCTAATGCATGTTGGTTAGATTTGAAAGATAACTATTACACACTTGGTATTGTTCTCTGTAACAGCAATTTTATTAAGCAGTTTTTTGGTTTGTTTTTTTTTTAAGAAATCCAGTTTTACTTGCTAAACTTTAACTGACTTGATTGGCGTTTTGTTATTATACACCAGATGTATTCACTTTTCTGTCTTTGGGTGATTCTTCACCAATACCAAAACAGATATCAAAATAACAAAAATAAATGGTTTTCTCTCAAAAGATTATTCCTTTTATGCCAAACTGGGGCTTGAACTCAGGGCCTTGTGCTCTCACTTTGTGTCTTGAACCACACCTCTACTTCTGCCTTTTTGCTGGTTAATTGGAGATAACAGTCTCTCTAATTTACCTGATATCTATAAGGCCAGCTGGCTTTAGATATCAGTCCTTTGATCTCATTCTCCTGAGTAGCTAGGATCTATGTAAGCCACCATCACCTGACCCTGTTTTTTTGGTTTTTGTTTTTGTTTGGTGGTGTTGGTTTTTTTTTTTTTGGGGGGGAGGGGTGTTTTGTTTTGTTTGGTGCCAGGCCTAAGGCTTAATCTCAAGGCCTGGGTGCTGTCCCTGAGCTTTTTTTTTTTTTTTTTGCTCAAAGTTAGTGCTCTATCACTTGAGCCATAGCTCTACTTCTGGCTGTTGGTGATTAATTAGAGTCTCACAGCCTTTCCTGCCACAGCTGGCTTCAAACCAAGATTCTGAGGTCTACAGGAGTGAGCCACTGGCATCTGGCTAGAGGCTATTTTTTTTAATCATTTTCTACAACTAAAATCAGGAAATGGGAACTAAAAGTATAGGTCAGCAGTAGAGCACTGGGTAATTGTATTGAGAGGCTCATAAAAGGAGATAGGAAAATTGCAAAGTTAAACTTGGCCTGTGATCAATTTGGGGCTCATCAAAGAAAATTCCTTTTCTCTTGACCCTTACTTATATAATAAAGCCCTTAGAACTAAGAGTTCTGATCATCATTTATTCTGTGGCCGCCAGAGATTGGAAACAGTTCTCCATTGAAATAAAGACATACTGGATCATAGTCTATTCATAAATTGAGGACTGCTTATACTGTTGATTTGTTTTCATTATAAAGTTGTCAGATAAGAACTCTGACAAGCAGTGGACACTACTGTTCATATTGGAAACATCCATTTTACCATAGTAATTTTAGACACTGCTGCTGTCAGTGAGCCCCCATCCCCCAGTACTGCTAGCACTTGAGGCACACATCCCAGCCCTTTGGTTTATATTTTCCTGTTGCTGCCTTTTCTTTTTATTACCCCAGTAACAGAGTTTGAGCTCAGGGCTTAAAGCTTTCTAACACTTCCAGCCCTGTATTTTGCTTTCTGAGGTATGCTATTGCTGACTTTGCCCCTACTGGCACAATCCTCCAGCCTCTGCTTCCCAAGTGGATGGGTTTACAGGTATTCACCACCATGCATAGCTACTCGTTTTGTATTTTAACTAAAACAGTTACCCAGGTTCTCTATAATTACAAATTTAATGTGAGTTTAATATTAGGCTTATTTTTATAAGTATATAAGTTTAATGTAACTTAGTACATTTATATTTATGATTTTTAAACAGGAGATTCTTACCTTTTTCTGAAGGAAGTCTTTTTGTTTGTGTATTTTTTCATTTTTGGTTTTGTCTTTTTTTTTTGAGGAAGGATCTTGGTTTATGTCAGTCTTCCAAGGGCTGACATTACAGGCATGTACCACCATGCCAACCCAGGAAGTCTTTTTAATAGATACCCCTTGGCTGGAGGTTGTCTATCTCAGTGATAGAACATTTTGCCTCCTTTGTGTGAGGCTCTTGAGTTTGAGCCCCAGCACCACAAAAATTAAAATACTGGTGCTCCTTGGGGATGATAAAATTAAAGCCAAATTTCTTGTGTTGTTATTATGCTTCAGAAACATCCAAGAAATGCATCCTTTCTATAGACACTGACTTAAAAGTGAATGCTGAATCACAAGAAAATTCCTAATTCTTACCTTGTCTGGTGTGCAGTGTTATTTCTTTTCAGATTATCCCTTAGTAGCCAATATAGTTTGAAAATTTAAATTAATGCTGGGAGTGTAGCCAGTAGTGCAATTGTTGCCTAGCAAACCCCCAACGTTCTACATTCGTTCCCAGCATGGCAAAGACTTTTAAAGAATTCATTGTTCATACTTGCTCCTGCAAGCTTGGCAGCACTCCACCACTGAGCTACATCCCTGGCCCTGCAGGATTTTGTTTTAAGAATTGTTGAAGAAATGAAGTCTTACTAACTGTAGAGTTGATAGCATGAAGACTAAAGGCAATGTGGATACTCTGAGTTTGGTAACATCCCTTACATTTTCTCTCCCACACAGTGACTACGCTGCAACTGAAGGAGGAGTTGCTAGATGGAGAGGACTATAACTTCCTCCAAGGAGCATCTGATCAGGAAAGCAATGGCTCTGCCAACTTCTACATCAAACAAGAGCCATGAATGAGATGGCTCAGAAACTTGAGGGTGGGAGGGGGAAAATTTTACACAGGACTGATTTATAATCAATCTAGCTGTACAGCGGGCTATTCTACTGGGACATTTTGCTAAACACAGAAAATTTCAGTTCCAGATTTTTCAGGTGGGTGGGGAAACTATTTTAGTGGGGAGGGGGATTTTTCAATTTATAAAGACGGACAATTTTTGTGTTGTATTTGAAGCTTTTGAAAGAATTTTGTAATATTTTCCAAGTTTGGATTTATGTGCATTGTTAACAAGAACTGAAATTCTAACTTTTTTGGTAAGATTAAAGTTTAGGTAGCAGGATTGAAGGAAATGATTTTCGAAGGAGATAGTTGTAAATGCAAATGAACTGTCATTACAAATGAACCTTCTTGGTACCTGTTGGGAGATTTTTGGATTTCAGAAGTTAGGCCAGTCACATCTCCAGCTTCCTTCGCTGCAGAAATATGCATCTGAACCCTCACAGAGGCTCCTCCCCATGTTCATACAGAAGGGGCCATTTACTCTGCTCATTAGCATTTTATTGCAGCCCATTTTAAATGTACAGAAGTTTTTCATTCTGCAAAATGTATTTGGAGTTCTACATGAAACTGGAAGAACTCTGTATACTTTCAATGTTCTCTTTTAAGTAGGAAAGGAGTAAAATTATCCTAACACTAAAATCTTAAACTGGAATGGTTGACAAGATATACAGGATCAGTCTACATGTTGAAGGGTTGGGAAAATGCAATATTGTCCTGAGTTTCCTTTGTTTTCCTTGCTAACAAACCCCACAGGAGGGATTCTGATGGGTACTGTGCCCATTTCCCTCTGTCTGGAGATAGCAGCTTGGTGCAGCCACACCCCCAAAAAAATGTCTGCATTATCAGGAGAATCACGTTCTAAAGTGATCAAAGCCAATAGATGTAGATTTCAGAATCATTCCAGCTCTACTTTTAACTATCTTGGATTTGTTTGAAAACCAATTTGAAAGAGAATTTCATTTTCTTAAAATTCCATATATATAGTTTGAATTGTCTTTAATTGTCATAATTTCTTTTAACAATATAACTGATTTGGACCATTTTGAACATTCCCTATTTTAAAATTCACTTGGCATCCTTTAAAAATAGGATAAAAGGGTAAATTGATGAAAGGTTTGCTCTCTGCATTTTCTAACCTACCGAGTTGTGACTGAATGAGAGAGCACTAGCGTTTACCAGTAAGGTTCATAAACTATAAACTCTCAGGAATTCATTGCATCTGTTTTAGAAGTGCTCGGGGTCTTAGCCTGGCCTCTTCAGAGTGGTAATGCTGACCATCTCCTCTGGAAAACAGGCAGGGCTAATTAGAAATTAATCAAAATGATTAACCTCTACAGTCCTTCAGCCTATGGAATGCTTTAAAAAAAAAAATGTTAGTGGAAAGCCCCAGGAGACCATTTGAGGTAAGATTTTTGTTTGAGTTTTAAAATGCATAGAAACATTAAAAAAAAAACCAGCAATTTAATTTTCTAAAATATTGCTCTACTTTTGGGAATAATAGCATTGGTAATACGCACAGGTTTACCTCATTCTATGCAAGAGGGGTTAATAACATACATAAGGTTTTGTAGTCGCTACTGGAAGTAAATTGTGTTACTTTATAGTGTAAGAATGTATGGAATCACATGTCACCATTTCTTAATACTGACTCTGGGGACATAAATGCAGATCACATCAACGCAGGTTGATTCTCATGTGTCAAATATATGTGAATTCAGCTATCAAATTACTGGATATTTATCTTGAACAGCATTACTGAGAGGGACGTACTGTAAATGTGACATCCTCACACTTCCCAGATCTTTAACTTTGAAGAATCTTCCTATGAGCTTAAAGCCTAGAAGAGGTCCAAGGCAAAGGTGACAGTAGTCTTTAATCTCAGGCTCAGATTAGACCCAGGACTCTGGTTCCTTGGTACAGGTCGGGTATAACTGCCGGTACCTTGGAGGTAGGGACTCTAGGGAACTGCATATCCCAGGATTGGTGTGGTTGGGAGCCCACCAGTCCTACCAACAGTTCTGTGAAATGCTCGTTTGTAGCCGGGTTTTATAAACTTCAGTTCTACAGCCAAACCAAGCTCTGAGTGTTCTAGAATCTCCCGGCCACTTGTTAAGTGTTTCTTATCTCGATCCAGTGACCAACAGTTTAAGGCTTGGTAAGGACCTTGTATAGTCTAAACCCAGCCTGAAGCCCAGAGCCCTCTTCATTGTTCAGATTCTCACTCCTGCTGCTTATGATGAATAGGAAATAAGTTACTGCAGAGGAGATTTATGTCGTAGCCATAACTCCAGTCGTACAACTCAGTAGTCCCATTCTCTTACGGTTCAAATGTACTGCTGACCTTGAGTTTGTATTTTTTATTTGTTTTTGTTTTTTTTCCTGTTCGGATTACTTGGGAACTTCGTTAGTTTAAACTCTTAACCTTTTCCTTGCTGTGTATGAGGAAAGCTAAAGCTGTTATCAACTTCTTACTCTACGGATACTAACACGGGTTTTTTCAGTGTTTGTTTGTTTTTATTATTATTAATTTTGCGTGATGTGAATTCCCCCTCCCATCAATATTTGTATTATGGTGCTATATATTTGGTAATGATCCTTTAATATTGGGAAGGGATTTTAAAAATACTGTGATTAAACTGGGTTTCTTCCTTTGATTTTCATATTTTAAATAAAGCCACAGTCATTTATACAAAAGAAAGCATCTGTCCCTGGGCAAATCTTTTGAGGACAGAGGTCAAAGTAAACTGCATTAAGGTTTTTACATCATTTCTGTATGTATTTGATATATAGATCAATATCTGTACAAATTTAATCTTTTATTTTCTGGTAACATGATTACTGAGAAAGTATTTCAAACTTTCTCACGAAGTGTATATAATGGCGTAAAAAATTCCTTTGGAGAAATTTATGTTTCCTTCATTTTTACCAAATTGCAAACTCAGCATGGATGTGAAAAGCATTAAAATTATAACTTTGTGTACAAGATGAAAATAATTCACTAAATTTGCCCTTTTTTACACAAAATAAAATGTTAAAGTTAGGTGTGTTTGAGCAAGTTAATTTGTTGGTGTTTGGGGAGGGGGGGGTGGAGAGTCATGTATCCTGTGAATGCTGGCCATATCTTCCTGCTTGGGACTGTGATATGACACAATGAGGTAGAGCCAGGTGCTGGGCATGAAGGGAATGTGTTAGCAGGAAGGTCAAGAGTGGATTGGTGCTGGGATTTAACAGGCAGGGAGGGATAGGGCTATAGCCCACAACAGGACCAAACTTTTTTTTTTTTTTTTTGGGTCCGGTCATGGGGCCTGAACTTCGGGCCTGGGCTTGATCCCTCGGCTCTTCAGCTCAGGGCTAGCACTCTTCCATTTGAGTCTCAGCGCCACTTCCGGGTTTTTTCTTTTTATGTGGTGCTGAGGAATCCAACCCAGGGCCTCAGGCATGCAAGGCAAGCGCTCTACCACTGAGCCACCTTCCCAGCCCCAGGACCAGACGTTTAAGGTGGGGGCAGGAAGTAAGCATAATGAAGTTACTTAGCTAAGTCAGTGGGAGACCGAGGGAATGGGGGTTGTTGGGAATCGAGGCTGTACTCCCAAGCGAAGATTCCAGACCTGCACTGTAGGCTTCATTCCCCCACACTGAATTCAGCTGGTGTCCTCATTCATCAGAGGAATCTGTACACTTCTTAAGTGCCTGTCACATGACTCAGATGGCAGCTTGTACTTCAATGGATTTGATCCACTGGAGCACGTCACAATGAAGAATATAGAGATAGATGGGAAAGATGCGTAGAGGGAGATCTGGAAGGAGCCACAGAACTTAGTCTTTTCTACGCATGCCACCAAGAGCGTGGGCACTTCTACAGGCTCCACGACATTGGCATGACCACATCATTGACAAACAGTGATGACAACTTCAGCCCCTCTGCTCTCCGGAGGTTTGGAAATGACAGCAGACTACAAAAAATGTGATACAGATATCTTTACAACTGTGCCAACCAACTTTTGGAGGGGCGGGGGAGCAGTTGTGGGGCTTGAACTCGGCCTGGGCACTGTCCCTAAGCTCTTTGCTTAAGTCTAGCACTCTACCACTTGGAGCCACAGCTCCACTTGCAGTTTTTGAGTGGATAATCTCAGGGACATTATCTCACAGGGACATTTCTGTCCAGGCTGGCTTCAAACCACGATCCTTAGATCTCAGCTTCCTGAGAATTGCAGGCATATGCCACAGGCACCCGGCCTTTACTTCAAATTTTTAGGCCACCCACTGCTAAGAAACAGTATGCTAAATATCTCGTTGCAGCCAGGCATCAGTGGCTTATACCTATAATCCTAGGAAGTTGAGGTCCTAGGCAGATAAATCTCCAGTTAACCACTAAAAAGCTGGAAGTATAGCTGCGGCTCAAGGGGTAGAGCCCTGAGTTATGCCCCAGTGTAACAAAGAGTACATGATTGTGGGAACACCTGTGTACCAGCTATGGACAAGCCAGAGGTGAACTGCATAGTTTTTTAAATCGTGCATACCAATGGTAGGTATCCCCATTTTACCTGTCTTTAGACTTCCACCAATGTAAATCTAGACCACCTGACTAATGTCTATGCTCGCTTTACCAAATTCCTACAAATCCTTAAACATTTACAGCCAGGGCCATACTTTGCCCTTCTCCCTATTAGTTTTCCTTGATGTCTTCAACTACACCCATATTTGGAGAAAGAATTCCTCCACAATAAATAGGACTCGTTTGTTTGTTTGGGTAATGCCACTAAACCAGGGAAACAAAGTCACTTCTCAGCATCAAATCAGCACAGGACTCTGTACCCCTAGTTCCAAAGGCTTTATTGGTAAATATGCTTTAGAAAAGTTCCATCATATCATTCTGTCAGTAAAACGGAGAGCTGGGTCCAGGGACTCAGGTGTTTTGCTAAAGGTGATCAGGACCCCTGCTGTGTCCACTTCTACTCATAGACCCAGTCATGAGCACAAGGCTTATAATCAACCAATTCTTCAGGCTTAAACCATAAGCTGATTTCCTTCTCAGCACTTTTTACTGAGTCACTGCCATGAATGATGTTCCTGAGAAACAGAACAATTACTAGTTACTATGTTTTAAAGTGCCCAAGTGTATTTTGTTTTTTTGTTTTTGGGTTTTTTTGTTGTTGTTTTTGCCCAAGTGTATTTAAAGGGTTATTTAGCAGAGGAAGGTAATTGGGCATACCTTTGCCCCACCCAACGTGTTTTAAAAGGAATTGTGAACCTTTATTCTGTTTGAATGCCATGAAGTGTTTTGATATGACTATGTTGGAGAGAGAACCAAAGAGCTATATGTCAAACCCCTGGACGTGGGGGAAGGAAGAGGGCCCCCCTCGCCCCCCCCCCGCAGGGGTTGTGGGCAAAGCTAGAACCCATCCTCTCCCCATACTTAGGTACCTTCTGCCGAATCAAATGACAACAGCCATATATGACTCCCTTGGGCAAGGGCCTGGGTAGAATTTTAAGTAACCTAGGAAGTAGCTATTTATGAAGGCCTTTATGCAATGCTAATTATCAACGCTCAAGTTATTCTAAAATTGGGAAATATACAAAATGTTCTCTAGAAACGGGCACCGGTGGCTCAAGCCTATAATCCTAGCTGTTCAGGAGACTGAGATCTGAGGCTCATGGTTTGAAACTAAACAGGGCAGAAAACTCTTGAGAATTTTATCTCCACTAAACTGCCACAAATGCCAAAGTAGACCTGTGGCTCAAGTGGTGGAGCACTAGGTTTGAGCAAAAGAAGCTTAGGCCTTGAGTTCAAGTCCCAGAACCGGCACCAAAAAAAAAAAAATCAAAAAATGTTCTGTGCAAGTTTTCATTAACATCTATTGCGCAGTTGTCTCACTATGACATTTCTATACAACACAAGGTATGGGAATCAAAGTCACCTCTCAAACTCTCTCTTCCTCAAGTTTCAACAGCTTTCATTGTTATACTTTCACCCATGCATATGAAGTACTCTGACCACTCACTCTTCTTGCTGTCAAAATGTTTTAGACTCCACTTAAATGTAGTTTATTCAAATAGCCCTACCAGGACTCACCTGCCAACTTGAATGCAGAAGTCCCCTCGAATGGTGCCTGGCTTAGAATCTGCTGGATTGGTTTCTCCAAGCATTACTCGGCCAGTCTTCACCACATTCAGCCCCTCCCAGACCTTGACCAGAGAGAAGAAAGAATTACTGAAACAGATCTACCCACCTACCTAATAGCAGTCACCAAAGAGATCAACTAGAGACTGTCCCATAAACCCCAAAAGATTGTAGGGGCCTTTAAGAGAAAAACTAAAACAAATGTGAAACAGGGAAGATCTACTCAATTTGGGGAGTTTCCAATCTACCTTAGGTGGAGACTAACCAGGACTAAAGAATGCTGGTATGGCTATAAATACTATGAAGGCTGGTCACCGGTGTCTCACGCCTGTAATCCTAGCTACTCTGGAGACTGAGATCTGAGGATTGAGGTTCAAAACCAGCCTGGGCAGGAAAAGTCAATGAAACTCTTATCTCCAATAAACCAACAGAAAACAGGAAGTGGCGCTATTTCAAGTGGTAGAGCGCTAGCCTTGAACTATAGAGCTCAGGGACAGCACCCAGGCCCAGAGTTCAAGCCCCATGACAGACAAAAAAAACTATAAAGGATGGTACAGGAGCTGGGAAGGTGGCTCAGTGGTAGAGTGCTTGCCTTGCATGCATGAGGCCCTGGGTTCGATTCCTCAGCACCACATAAGCAAAAAAAAAAAAAAAGCTGGAAGTGGCGCTGTGGCTCAAGTGGTAGAGCGCTAGCCTTGAGCTGAAGAGCCGAGGGACAGCACCCAGGCCTAGATTTCAGGCCCCACGACCAGCAAAACAAAAAAGGATGGGTACATTAATGACAAAGATCCCAGAAGACAAGGACAGCCAACAGTGGCATAAATGGGAAAGTACTCCAAAGAAGAGCAAAAGAAAGCCAGCCACATAGGATCAGAAAGCTGTCTTTTCTCAGAGATTTCAGTGTCTCCCAATTAATTACACCCTCAGTTTTACTCCCAACTGGACATGTGGGACATCCAAAGACTAGAGAACTTTTACTTCAAGTATCACGTCGTTGGTTTTTTTTTTCTTTGTCCTGGAGTTTGAACTCAAAAGCTTCGCATTTCAGCGGCTACTCTATCACCTGTGTCAAGCTGGACTTTTTGCTAGTTCAGTGGAAATGGGAGTCTCTAAGACTATGCTGCTCCAACTGTTAGGGTTGGAAGGTGAGGGGGAGGAGGGGACAGTTCTGGGGCTTGAACTCAGGGCCCAGGTACTGTCTCTCTGAGCTTTTTTGCTCAAGGATAGCAAACTACCACATAGCTCCACACCAGCTTTTTTGGTGATTAACTGGAGCTAAGAGTCTCAGTCTTTTCACCAGTTTTCCTGCCCAGGCTGGCTTCAAACCAAAATCCTCAGATCTAAGCCTCCTGAGTAGCTAGGATTACAGGTATAAGCTTCAGCTGTTTTTGAATCTCAATTATTCAGGTCTCAGCCTCATGAGAAGCTAGGGTTACAAGCATGACACTGGCATTTGGTCCATCTGAATTTTCCATGAGAAAATTTTCAAGTGTATTTATTTAACTTTTGGTGGTACTAGTGTTTGAACTTTATTGCTAGAAACACCCCTCCTATCCCTGAAGTATTCATTTCTGTCTAGGAAGCATTATGGTTAAAAACACCTGTCAGAGCCAGCGAAGGAATGACATTGTCCAAAGAGAAATGTACTTATTACCTGACTTATGGAATCCCTCTGTACAACACCTTTGTAACAAAATAATTTTTTAATCTATTAAAAAGGAAATTTAGCATTTTTTTTCCAGATAGACTGACCCAGGAGAGATGGTCCTTTTTTTAAGATCTGTTTTGGTTTCTCTGTGTAGCTGGGCTTAGCACAGAGGAATTTACTGCACAGCCCCACATATGCAAGTCAGAGCTAGCAAGGCAAGCACCCTACCACCTGCCCCACCCTTAACCCTTTTGGCTAAAATCTTTTTTTGGCTTCAACTTGTAACCCCTCCCAAGCTCCAATTTAACCAAACACCAGCATGCTCTATTTGTAAAACAGAATTTAGGTAGGTAATCCTGAGGAGGGGTGTTAGCCATCTACCAAAGTTCAAGGCCAGGCTGGGAAACACAGCAAGGTCCCAGTCCTTAACTAAGTAGTTGGTAAAAATTAATATTTTAATTCATTAAAATGCTGCTCATAAGTTATTAAAAAGGTAACGGTGGCAGAAAAAGAAGGGGGGGAAAAAAAACCTCAGGTACAGAGAAATTTCCCTGGTTCCTCTCAGGGGCCTCCCTCCCGGCCTCCCCAATTTTCCCTCAGCACTCACCATGGCTACCACGGGTCCAGAGTTCATATATTTCACCAGCCCCGGAAAGAAGGGACGGTCTTTCAGGTCAATGTAGTGCTGCTTCAGGTGTTCCTCAGAAGCCTGACATTCAGAGGGTCCCATTAGGAAACCAAATGGAATGGCTCAAATATGGCTCCAACCCACCTTTCCCAAGCCCACATGGCAGCTTCTTTGAAAGTCAGGTCTAGTCTATCAACCTATTCGTAAGGCTCATATTTTTAAAATCCGAATCAAATCATAATGCCACCTTGGCGGAGGCGGGAGGAGTGGGGGAGATGGGGCAGAAGCTGTTGTGATCATAAAAACATCCTTGTGCTGTCAATGAGATTTTCTAATCCTCAGCAGAGGATCTCGATAGCTGGAGTAGAAGGGTGGCTGCTATGGACGGATATGCCAGAGAAAAGAGACCACATCAAAGCCCTCGGGCCTACCCAGCGCCTCTCCATCATTTCGGACAATATCCCCTTTCAGGGAAGGGGACTTGATGGAAATTTCAGTCCATGGGTACTACTTACCCCCTTAAAACTGTAGGGGCTCGAATCTGAGCCCCAAATGAAAAATCTGGAAACTACAGTCAAGCGCCCCTTGCCGAAGCAGACCCACACAGACGCAGCACCTCGAAACCTCCATCAGGGCCAAGTTTCAGGCTGTAGCACCCAAGAGCTGTGCGCCCCCCTCCTCCCCTCCGCCCCCCATCCCGAGCCAGCGCGGCCCCACGTGGGCCGGAAGGAAACCCCAGGCTCCTCTCCGCTCCGGGCTCCACGCCCTCCGCGACCCACGCGCCAGGCAGGCGGAGGCCCCGGGGCGACCCGCGGCCTCCGCAGGGCCCAGGTGCCCAGCCTGGGGCGGGAGTCACCTTCCCAAGGGCGCCGGGTCCTCCGGGGCCTGGGAACGCGGCCAACGGGGCCCGCGGGCGGCCTGGGGCGGGCGCGGGGCACAGGGACTTTGGAGGGAGGGAAACCGACCCCGGGCCCTCGGGCAAGGAGACGCGGACCCGCCGCTGCCCAACAGCTGCCCGGAGGGCAAAGCACTGGCGAGCCGGCGGCCGCAGAGGGCCGAAGGGGCGCGTTACCCGCACGAACTTCATGGCCACCAGGCGGAATCCCTTCTGCTCGAAGCGCTTGATGATCTCGCCCACCAGGCCACGCTGCACGCCGTCGGGCTTGATGGCGATGAAGGTCCGCTCCAGGTTAGCCATGGCTCTTCTGCGGGGCCAGAGGTGCGGTCAGGGCGGCCGGCCGGGGCTGGGTCCTGGGTCCAGGAAGCCACGTGGGCGTCGGCCCGGCCTCCACCACCCGCCCGGCCTGGGACACGTGGCTTCGCGGCCGCTGGCCCCGCCCCGCCCTGCCCGAGTGGGGACGTGGGGACCGGGTGGACCACGGCCCCGAAAGGGGGGGGTTGCGGGAGGGCGGGGGGCCCAGGGAGAGCGTCCTGGCCTTACCGAGAAGGCGGAGGGGGAGATCCGATCGCGGCAGCAGCGAAAGCCGGAAGGCGAGAGCGACCACCCGGAGGAGGGGCGAGGGGTGGGGCCGCCCAGGACCCCGCCGACCAACCCCGGAGGCCCAGCGCCCGGCGGCCAGCGCTCTGTCCCCGCCCAGTGGCCCGGGGTGCCCGCCTCCGCCGGCTGAACGACCGTGGGTTCCCAAGCAGGAAGTGACTTGTCGTTCCCCACACACACAGCCGAGCACCTCCAAACTCTGGAGGCCCCAGAGACCTGCGCGCGCGCGCACGCACACACACACACACACACGAGTGGAACTCAGCTCAGACACGCCAAAGTCCCTTCATGTTTCCACAGCCTCCCATTTCCCTCCTCTGTGGGCCCTGGTGGCGCCCCCCCAGCCCTTTCTCTTCCACACACCCAACCTCCCTATGGCCTGTGCCCCACAGAGCCTCCCTCTGCACCCTCCTCAACTGTTGGCTTCTGTCTCTGTCCCCTGCCACAGGATGGCATCACCAACTCCTAGGATGATAGCCCTTGTCTTCTGTGGTCGGCTGCTTCCCTCCCCCCAACCCCCAGGCTTAATAACCTGTCTCCTCCACCCAGCCTTTTCCAGTCCCTTTCAGCACCCCTTGAGTCTCCCGGTTCCCATCCAGAGATGTTCCTGCTCCACCCAGCCAGCGCTACCTGTGAGCTGAGCAGGTTATTCAAGCTCAACCTAAGACAGACCAGAGACAAGATTCTTCTAGATTCTTTTAGAAGTTAAGGCCTGTTGATTTGCAGAGTATGCCTACGCCCTGTCTACTTTGCACAACCACTAGCCCCCCTGAACGTCCTCACCCCCACGCCCCTACTACCATAAATCACAGTTCCTTGTTGCCTCTGTGACCTAGCTAGCTGCAGATTTTTCCTGGCAGGCTTGTCCAAGCTGGGGCCTTGAACATTCCCAGACATTAATAAAGGTGTTTATGGTCCAGGCCCTGAGCCAAAATTCCGTAAGCCCTCTTACAAAAATTCTATACTGACTCTTTAACACCATTTGCTCAGGTAGACAGACCCAGGTCCTTTGCTCTCACTGGCTCTCAAGCATGATCTGCAGTTCTGTACATTCTCCTAATAAACTATTTTTTTTGGGGGGGAGAGGGGGATCTGGTCGTGGGGCCTGAACTCTGGGGCTGGGTACTGTCACTCAGCTCTTCAGCTCAAGGCTAGCACTCTACCACTTGAGCCACAGTGCCACTTCCGGCTTTTTTTTTCTGTTTATGTGGTGCTGAGGAAGCGAACCCAGGGCCTCAAGCATGCAAGGCAAGCGCTCTAGCACTGAGCCACCTTCCCAGCCCCCTAATAAACTATTTGGACTGCTCACCCCATCCATCATTCCTTTGTGAGACTTCACTGCCACATTTGCGAGTGACTCCAATTCATTTGACCAGGAGAAAGCCCTTTTCTGATTGTGTATGTGTGTATATACTGAGGTGTGTGTGTGTGTGTGTGTACTGACGCTGTGTATATACACAGAGGTGTGTGTGTGTGTGTGTGTGTGTGTGTGTGTGTGTGTGTACTGAGGCTTGATCTCAGGGACTGGATGTTGTCCTTTAGCTTTTATGCTCAATCTACAACTTGAGCCACCCCTCTACTTCTGGATTTTTGGGTGGCTTATTGGAGATAAAGAGTCCAACAGACTTTTCTGCCTGGGCTGGCTTTAAATCTCCATTCTCAAATCTCAGCCTCCAGAGTAGCTAGGAGTACAAGCATCTGGTTTCTGGTGTCTCTAGAATAGTAAGCCCTCCTTTGTGGGCCGAGGGAAGCTCTAGGACTCATGCCATTTCCCAGCAGCTCCCTCCCAGCACCACTGGCCACCTGTGCCTGACCAGGTAAATGCAATATAGACCTTGGCTACCCACCATTGGCTTTCCCAAACCTGGTGGTTGTAGAATATCAACCCAGAAAACACTGGCAATGATTGTCACTTGCCTTCATTCTGTGCCTCAATCTGAAGCACCCTCTCCTCTATTTTTTTTTGGGGGGGTCAGTCGTGGGACTTGAACTCTGGGTTTGGGCACTGTCCCTGCACTCTTCAGCTCAAGGTGAGTGCTCTACCACTTAAGCCACAGCACCACTTCCGGTTTTCTAGTGGTTTACTGGAGATAAGAGTCTCACGGACTTTGCTGCCCGGGCTGGCTTTGAACCGCAATCCTCAGATCTCAACCTCCTAAGTAGCTAGGATTACAGGCGTGAGCCACCGGTGCCCAGCTTTCTCTGGATTTTGTTTTCTGTTACTAAAGGGTCTGGAAATTTAGTGGACACTTCCCTGCAGTGGGCCGCACTACACACATTCATTCCCCGAGTCCTGATACTCTCCTTCACCCTCTAAAACAGCCAGTGCTGTGTCTAACAGACATGCACCCACCCCAAGCTTCCTTGTCTCCACAGACCTCCCTTTCCTCCCTCTATTGCCCCTAATAACCTCAAAAATGACAAGAAAGAGGTTGGGGATTTAGCTCAGTGGAAGAACATTTGCCTGGCAAGTGCAAGGCAGAGTTCAGCCCTCAGCTCTACAGAGAAAGAAAGAAAAAGAAAACCTGCTGAAGTTTGTAGCAAAAATCAGTTGCCCCAAACTCACCCCTAATCCTAATCAGGAGACTGAGATCTGAGGATTGTGGTTGGAAGCCAGCTTAGGCAAAAAAGTCCCTGAGAAGTCGGGTGCCGGGTGCCAGTGGCTCATGCCTATAATCCTAGCTACTTAGGAGGCTGAGATCTGAGGATCATAGTTCAAAGCCAGCTCGGGCAGGAAAGTCTGTGAGACTCTTATCTCCAATAAACCACTCGAAAACCAGAAGTGGCACTGTGGCTCAAGTGGTAGAGCACTAGCCTTAAGCTGAAGAGCTGAGGGACAAAGCCCAAGCCCAGAGTTCAAGCTCCACGACCGACCAAAAAAACAAAAAAAAAAAGTCCATGAGACTCATCACTAATAAACTACTCAGGAAAAAAAAAAAAACCCAGAAGTGGCACTGTGGCTCAAGTTGGTAGTTAGACTTGAGCAAAAGCTCAGGGACAACACCCAGGCCCTGAGTTCAAGCCCCAAGACCAGAAAAAAAAAAATTGTTGTTCCCCAACTCTCCAGTATTCACTCTCACTTCTAGGTAAAACTTGGGAGCTTTACCTACAAATAAAGTTAGACAGTATCTCAGTTTTGTTAGCTAATGCAGCCTTGTGACTAAGTCAGTTCTGGCTAGTGGAATGTGAGGGGAAACAAAGGTTATAAATCCAGAGTTTTGGTTCTTTTGTTTTAATCTTCCTACCTCAAGATCCTGAGTGCTAGGATTATCAGCCTTTTGCTATTTACACTTCCCTACCATAGCTGGGGTGTGAGGTTCCCACCACCACATTCAAGATTTTTCTAGAGATGTGGTCTCAGTAAATGTTTAGCTGTGCTAGCCTTGGACTCCAATTCTGATATTCTAGTCCAGAGTAGCTAGGATTACCATGCTGGCTTCTAGACTCTCTCAAAGCAACTCAAACAGTGTCCTCACAAATCAAACCTATTTACCTATAACCTCTCTCATTTTGTTTGACAGCATCCCAGGGATTCAAACCTACTATCTACATAGCTCTTTTGATTCTTAGAATAGTTACAACTCCTCCCACATGACCATCTGTTCCTGAGAACTTCTCAGGTTTTCCAAAATAAGGTATAGCTATGAAGCCCAGGCTACATAGCTCAAACTCACGATCCTCCTGTTTCCACCCCACTGGGGCTAGGATCAGAGGTGTACAATACCCAATACTACACGCTGCTCTATCTTTTTTTTTTTGGCCAGTCCTGGGACTTGAACTTAGGGCCTGGGTACTGTCCCTGAGCTTCTTTTGCTCAAGGCTAGCACTCTACCACTTGAGCCACAGTGCTACTTCCAGCCCTTACTGTTTATGTGGTACTGAGGAATTGAACCCAGGGCTTTGTGCATGCTAGGCAAGCACTCTACCATTAAGCCACATTCCCAGCCTGCTGCTTTTATTTCTGAAAGAGCCTCTATGCCCAGTAGTCTTTACAACCTAGCAGACATCCTGCACAGTTGCTTGTTAATTGACTCAGTGCCAAGAGTAGATGGGATGGATGCAGGGGGTAAAGAATCAGGCAAAAGGGCTGGGAAGGTGGCTCAGTGGTAGAGTGCTTGCCTTGCATGCATGAGGCCCTGGGTTCGATTCCTCAGCACCACATAAGCAGAAAAAGCCGGAACTGGGGCTGACGCTCAAGTGGTAGAGTGCTAGACTTCAGCTGAAGAGCTGAAGGACAGTGCCCAAGCCCAGAATGCAGGCCCCACGACCAAAAAAAAAGAATCAGGCAAAAAATGACTATATATAGGTACAGTCAACATTAATAATTCACAAAGTATTCCCACTCAGTATAAAGGAAATAAGCAATGCAAAGCAATGAAGCAGTATGAAGTAACACATCAACTATTCCTATATTGAGATGAAATATTTTAATCCGATGGCAGCATATAACACTGTAAAAGGAGCACTCACATCTTTGAGAGCATTCCTCTAGGTTACAGGAAGTTCCAGAAATAACTGAATTTGCTAGTCTGGGAATGGGGAAAGGGGTGGAGAGTAGACAGGAAAACTATCATGGCCTGTTCGCCTGTCACTCGTAGATCCAGTCCTGTGCACAGCTCTTGTAATCCACCAGTTCCTCAGGCCGAAACCACAAGTTGATCTCCTTCTCTGCACTCTCCACGGAATCGCTGCCATGAATGATGTTCCTAGGTGGAAAGAGAGACCATGTGACCAAGACCAGGATTAACTGCCCAGGAGTCCCCTGCATGCCCACTGCAGGAAAGCCAAAGGTCTGTGCTCTCGATAGCACATCAGAAGTAAACCCTTTGGGAACGGGAAACAACGAGGAGGCAACAATGCTTGATAAGAAATGTACTCGTCGGGGCTGGGAAGGTAGCTCAGTGGTAGAGTGCTTGCCTTGCATGCATGAGGCCCTGGGTTCCATTCCTCAGCACCACATAAGCAGAAAAAGCTGGAAGTGGGGCTGAGGCTCAGGTGGTAAAGCGCTAGCTGAGGGACAGCACCCAGGCCCATGACTGGCAAAAAAATAAAAAAAAAAACACACCAAGCCGGGCGCTGGTGGCTCACGCCTGTAATACTAGCTACTTAGGAGGCTGAGATCTAAGGATCGCTGTTCAAAGCCAGCCCGGGCAGGAGAGACCGTGAGACTCATATCTCCAATAAACTACCAGAAAACCGGAAGTGGCGCTGTAGCTCAAGTGGTAGAGCGCTAGCCTTGAGCTGAAGAGCTGAGGGACAGCACCCAGGCCCAGAGTTCAAGCCCCACGACCGAAAAAAAAAAAAAAAAACACCAAATCTGGCACCAGTGGCTTGCACGTATAATCCTAGTTACTCAGAAGGCTAAGATCTGAAGATCATGGTTCAAAGCCAGCCTGTTCAGGAAAAATCAATGAGCCAGAAGTGGAGCTATGGCACAAGAGCTAGAAAGATAGCTTTGAGAGAAAAACAAACAAACAAAAAAAACTCACCTGCGGGGCTGGGAATGTTGCTCAGTGGTGGAGTGCTTGCCTTACATGCATGAGGCCCTGGTTTCAATTCTTCAGCACCACATAAGCAGAAAAAGCCGGAAGTGGGGCTGACGCTCAAGTAGTAGAGTGCTAGCCTTGAACTGAAGAGCTGAGGGACAGTGCCCAGGCCCAGCTTTCAGGCCCCACAACCGACCAAAAAAAAAAAAAAAAACTCACCTGCCAACCTGGATGCAGAAGTCCCCACGGATGGTCCCTGGCTTGGAATCTGCAGGGTTGGTCTCGCCAAGCATCACTCGGCCTGTCTTTACAACATTGAGCCCCTCCCAGACCTCCAAGGACAAAAGAAGACAAGGTCAAGAAAGAAAACCAATCTCAGCAGAAAATCTGGCAACTACTAATTCAAAACAGGAAAATTAAGAATTAAGTGGAAGAGTGCCTGCCTACCAAGTATAAGAACCTAGAAGTTGATATCCATCCACTGGACAAACATTCACAGAGCTTCTACTTATTCCAGCATGGGGGATACCAGTCTCTCTGACATTTCTGTCTACAGTCCACTCTCAACATGACACCCACAGTATACAGAATGCTAAGTAAGTGTGAAACCTCCCAGTGTCCTAGCACTTAGTGAAGGACATTGCCAACACAGCCTAAATGATGTGCCCCTGCCTGTGCCTCTGAACCCTTCTCACCCTATCTTCTACCTGCCAGACTTCAGGTATGCCAGCCTTCTTCAAAAAGCCATACCTAGTCAGGGACCAGTGGCTCACTCCTAAAATATATTCAGGAGATTTGAGGATCATGGTTTGACACCAGCCTAGGAAGGAAGTTCTCAAGATTCTATCTCCACTTGCTCAGCTGAAAAGCTGCACTGGAGGTATGGCTCAAGTGGTAGAGCATCAGCTGTGAGGAATGGCTGTGAAAAAGCCAATCAAGAGGGCTGGGAATGTGGCTTAGTGGTAGAGTGCTTGCCTAGCATGCATGAAGCCCCAGTTCCATTCTTCAGTACCAAATAAACACAAAAAGCTGAAAGTGGTGCTGTGGCTCAAGTGGTAGAGTGCTTGCCTTGAGCAAGAAGCTTAGGGACATTGCCCAGGCCCCAAGTTCAAGCCCCAGGGCTGGCAAGAAAAAAAAAAAAGGTATTAGTTTGAAAATCATACTCCTAAAATATCCAACTTAAAGTTGTAACATAGCCAGGCACTATGTCCATAAGTCCTTGGTACTCAAGAAGCTGAGACCTGGAAGACCAAGGTTTGAAGTCATCTTGGGCTGAAAAGTCTGTGAGTTTATCTTCAAATAACTGGTAAAATAGTGGAATGAAGGCATGGCTCAAGTGGTATATCAACAGCTATGAGCAAGAAAACATCAAGATTCAGTACTGGCACTGAATGAATGAGTAACATTTGTTATCAGCCTATTTCATTTTTCTTATCACTCAGCACTAGCTGATATATACTTCATAATTCCTTTATTGTATAACACCTCCACCCCTTTAATAAGAGTAAACAAAGTCTGAGGATGTATCTCAGAGGTAGACTACTTACCTAGAATGTGTGAAGACCTGGGCTAAATCTTCAGCCTCCCTCACAGACAGACACACACACAGACAGACACACAGACACATACAGACATAAACACACAAAGTGTGTGTACAAAGAGTAAGCCAAGAAAACTATGAAAATCTGATACTTTTTTTTGTCTCATTAATGACTGTATCCCCAATGTCATAAAGAGTGATTGACACAAATATAAAAAGCAATGCAGCCAGGCACTGGTGGCTCACACCTTTAATCCTAGTTACTCAGGAGGCTGAGATCTGAGGATCACAGTTCAAAGCCAGCCTGGGCAGGAAAGTCTGTGAGACTCTTATCTCCAGTGAACCACCAGAAGTAGAGCTCAATATGGTACAGTGCTAGACTTGAGCAAAAGAGTTCCAGGCCTGCACCTAGACCCTGAGTTTGAGCCCTACAATAAAAATTAAAAATTAATTAAAAAAAAATAAGAAGCAAGTTGACTTGCAATAAATAAGAGACAACCTCTCTACCCTCCAGGGCTTTCAAGCCCGTTCTCTCCTCACCTCAGACAGCTGACCCCCACCCCAACTGTTCAATCCTACAACCTATTCCTCTGCAGCAGTGAGGACCTGACATCCAACACAGGAAGAGGAACACTCACCAACAAAGTCATTCTCATGAACTTCCCACCCAGGCCTACTCACCATGGCAACCACGGGCCCTGAGTGCATGTATTTCACCAGGCCTGGAAAGAAGGGACGGTCCTTCAAGTCAATGTAGTGTTCCTTGAGAAGATCTTCAGAAGCCTATTCCACAGGACAACAGATGAGGACTGGGAGCAAAGTGTCTACAAATCAGCAATCTAGTTATCCCCTCACTGACCCTGCTATCCAGCATAAACGCTCTCAGCCTACTGATTTGTTAAAACCCAGTTTGCCCTTCACACTACTAGAGGGCAGAGAGCACAGAGACTAAAATGTTTCTGCAGTTTTGCACCACAATTTCCCCTTCTTGCCCTTGATGGGTCTGAATAAAATGATCTTGGAACTGAATCCAGCCATCTCATGTGAGAAAGGAAAACTAATAGTATAATGAATTTCTATTCCAGAGCAGACCCCAACTAAAACACCAGAGGGAACATTCTGCATCTGATCAGCAGCGACATGAACCAGGACAACTCCTGGAGATGCTTCACGTTTATTCAGAGGATATAGGCCCCATGTGATTACCATATGATCTAAACTACCCCAAAATACAAGACATCAAGCAATAAATACTTCTGCGGAAGTTCAGAATCTCACCCTGCGAGGATGGCACGTGGGAACAAATCAAGCTAGCTAGAGAGCAAACCATCTGCTGAGTTTCAGCTGATCTTGGCTCATGCTATCCCTTTGCTACAGCATCTAGTCTTGCTAAGGGTCTATCAGGGCCCCTCAGTTTTTCTGAGTCCGCAGAACAGCATCATACAAGGCATACTGAACACTTTAGGTATACACACATACATAGAAATTAGCGATTAAAACATCCATCAACCTATCAGCTACTAAAACACGCATTCAAAACATACTAAGAAGGAGGGTCCAACATTAATTCACTTAATGGGAAAAATTCTATCTGCAACTTTATTTAAGAATCTGAATTCTCGGGCTGGGAGAGAATTCTCAGTGGTAGAGCACTTGCCTTGCATGCCTGAGGCCCTGGGTTCGATTCCTCAGCACCACATCAGCAAAAAGAAAAAAGCCGGAAGTGGTGCTGTGGCTCAAGTGTTAGAGCGCTAGCCTTGAGCTGAAGAGCTGAGGGACAGTGCTCAGACCCAGAGTTCAGGCCCCACAACCGGACCCAAAAAAAGTAAAAAATAAAAAAAGAATCTGAATTCTCATCACTGACTTGTTTGAAAGACGGCTCTTGGCCACTAGACCTTTGCATTTATTGAAATATTGCTTTGTCTGCATCTGGCAGCTGTGTCTGCAGTAGAAGAGGAACCTCTTCAAGGGCAAAACCAGTTTTCCCCAAGGCCAAAAGGTACCTGACCTATGATGGACCCTAAGCAGGTAGTAATTGGTGACGTAAGTATTTTCCTGCTGAAATACCCCCTGCCTCAAAGGACTGGGAGTTCAGGAAGAAGAGAGGTGGGGGTTTTCTAAAATTATCTGCTAGAAATTAGAGATCAGGAGCTCAAAGACACACTGAGCTGAGTCAGAAATTACAGGGCTGCAGTAATATGTGGAATTCTTCACTGCTAAGGGTAAATGACAGACTATTTTTAGAAATCCAAAATAACTTGGTTTGGTCCCAAGATTCTGCTAACATGCTTAGTCACTGAGGAGTTTTCAAGTTTTGACATCTTACTACAGAGAAGTCTTAGGAAGTCCACTCACCTGCATAAATTTCAAACTAACGAGGCGGAATCCTTTCTGCTCAAAACGCTTAATGATCTCTCCCACAAGACCCCGCTGGACTCCGTCAGGCTTGATAGCAATGAACGTACGCTCAGTGCAGGCCATGGTCCTGGGGATAGGGGAATCAAACAGCACTGATTCTCATTCACATCATTATCCTTCTCAAGCAGATTATTCCTAAAGCTGGCTTAAAACTGCCATGCCTACCCCAAATCTCTCTAGGTAAAACCCCAGTTCCTCTCCAGCTCCCCCCCCCTGTAAGAACTAATGTCCAAAGTAGGACTGTAATTTCTATCCCATTTGATTTAGTAAATTTCTATTCATTTTCTGCTGTGTATCCAATACTGTAATGGAACTAAGAAAGGAGGTGTAAAAATAAAGTACAAAGGGGCTGGGAATGTGGCTTAGTGGTAGAGTGCTTGCCTAGCATGCAGGCAGCCCTGAGTTTGATTACTCAGTACCACATAAACAGAGAAAGCTGGAAGTGGTGTTGTGGCTCAAATGGCAGAGCGCTAGCCTTGAGCAAAAGAAGCTCAAGGACAGTGAGCCCAGGCCCTGAGTTCAAGCCCCAGGACTGGAGAAAGAAAAAGAAAAGAAAGGAGGGGCTGGGAAGGTGGCTCAGTGGTAGAGCACTTGCCTTGCATGCCTGAGGCCCTGGGTTCGATTCCTCAGCACCACATAAGCAGAAAAAGCTGGAAGTGGCACTGTGGCTCAAGTGGTAGAGCACTAGCCTTGAGCTGAAGAGCTGAGGGACAGCACCCAGGCCCATGACTGGCAAAAAAATAAAAAAAAAAACACACCAAGCCGGGCGCTGGTGGCTCACGCCTGTAATACTAGCTACTTAGGAGGCTGAGATCTAAGGATCGCTGTTCAAAGCCAGCCCGGGCAGGAGAGACCGTGAGACTCATATCTCCAATAAACTACCAGAAAACCGGAAGTGGCGCTGTAGCTCAAGTGGTAGAGCGCTAGCCTTGAGCTGAAGAGCTGAGGGACAGTGCCCAGGCCCAGAGTTTAGGCCCCACAACCAGACCCCCCCCCCAAAAAAAAAGAAGAAAAGAAGAAAGAAAGAAAGGAAGGAAGGAAGGAAGCCAGGTGGCAGTGGCGGAAAGTGGTGCTGTGGCTCAAGTGGTAGAGTACTAGCCTTGAGCTGAAGACCTAAGGGACAGTGCCCAGGCCCAGAGTTCAAATCCACGACCGACAATAAAAAAAAAGAAAATGAAGTACCAAAATTTAAAAACAAAACCAAAGACATCCTCTTTCTCGATAATCCAGGTTGGAAAAAACCAGCACTGATGTGGTTTTACTAATGTGGAAGTGACATGTGCTGTCAGGCACAGCCCTAGTATTAGAACTGGAAGAGTTTTTAGAGACTGTCCAGATGACACTCCCCCTTTATTTTGCAAATGAAGGGCAAAGAGGAGACCCCAGTCCTGGAAACAGAATGGGAGGAGGGGCTGACACACCACCAGCCAGCTCTTTCTTCTCGAGTTAGACTCTAACAGCCGCACTTGAAGCTGGCGTCCGACTTCTGTGTCTGTGACCCGCACACCAGGCTCGCTTACTCCCAGTCAAAGGTCCTAGCAGTCAATTGGGAGCCCCCTCCTCCCCTTCAATGTCGATCCCTGTCCTTCCAAGAAAACGAGAGCAGACCCAAGGCCCGGCTGGAGAGCCTCGGATGGA
This sequence comes from Dipodomys ordii, assembly GCF_000151885.1. Classification (NCBI taxonomy): domain Eukaryota; kingdom Metazoa; phylum Chordata; class Mammalia; order Rodentia; family Heteromyidae; genus Dipodomys; species Dipodomys ordii. The sequence goes on from NW_012267223.1 coordinate 16,645,817, forward strand.
ACACGGAGACTAAGATGGAGCTGATGTGCGGGAAACGGCTCGGGACACAGCCCTCCCCACGCATCCCGGGTCATTCATTCAGCAAGCGCCCGCCACAGCGCCAGCTCTGGGCCCCGCACCGAGCTAGAGAGAAGAAGGCGGCGGCGGCACGGCCCCCCGGCCCTGCGTCCGGGCGGGAGCCGGGCGGGAGCGGGGCGGGAGCCGGGCGGCCCCGGGACAAAGCCCGGCGCACGTGGCCTGCACACCCGTCCGCGGGCGCCGACAGCCCTCCCCGCCCAGCCCACCTCCTCCCGCCCGCTCAGAGGTAAAAATCCTCCACCTCCCCCGTCCATCCCCCGGGCCTCACCCCTTCCCCTGCTGCTTCGGGACCCCGAGCCCCGCTCACCCCTCCCGCGGCCGGGGCTTTCTCCCGGGCTGCCGCCGCCGCCGCCGACACCGGAAGCGCGCTCCGGCTCCGAAGCCTCCGCACGCACGGAACGATTCTGCGCGCGTCCAGAGCAGAAGGCCGAGCGCTTTGGGCCGAACGCCTCCCGCTCTTTCTAGGGACGTCTTTCTAGGGAGCAACCTTCCGGCATGGAACTTCCGGCACCAGGCCTCAAGCTCTTCCGTCCAGCTGCCATGTTTTTGTTTTGTTTTGTTGTTTCTCTCCTCAAAGTTCTGAGTCACTTCCTTCATGCCGGCGCGAGCCAGCCTCCCGCGAGGGGGCGCTCGCGGCTCGCCGAAGCCCGAGGAAGGCCGAGGCGTGGGCAGTCGCCGCTCTTCTCTTACTTCTCCGTTCCTGCCCTCGGTCCGTCCAGTCGTACATTATCTAACGAGCGCTGCTGCGTGCCGGGCGCACAGCACTATTCTCGTCTCGGGCTTCTTCTGGTCGGGTTGGGGCGGGGGAAGGGGGAGAGGGCCAATTGGTATGTAAGTGAAGAAAAAGGAAAACAAGGCTGGAGGGAATAATAATCAAATGGACCCGCTTGAAGTCTAGTTCACCAGGAATTGACTGGGCACGAGCATGCAGGGGGCACCGAGTGGTAAATAGCGCCGTAGGTGGGCTGAGGTGTAAAGGCCGCCGTAAAAGCCCTGGCCCTACCCGGGGGTGGAGGTGCAGGCCTGCAATCCCAGCAGTCAGCAAGTGGAAGCCAGAGGATCGCCAAATGTGAACCTTAAACTAATCCGTTATGCAAAGTTCACTCAAGATGGGCGCGGGTGGCTCATATTTCTAATCCTAGCTACTCAGAAGGCTGAGATCTCAGGGTCTTGATTTGAAGCCAACTGGAGCGGGAAGGTCCATGAGACTCTTGATGTCCAGTTAACCAGCAAAAAGCCTGAAGTGGAAGTATGGCTCAAGTGGTAGAATGCCAGCACTGATGGAAAAAGCTAAGGGACAGCGCCTAGATCCAGAGTTTCAAGCTCCAGCATACGCAAAGAAAATTTTAAAAATCGCTCAGAATAGATTGCATAATAAAGGTAAGGCTATTAAACTTTTCTTAAGTGTAGTAAAAAAAATTCTCAAGACCTAAGCTGGAGGCAGTGAATTCTTAGACTTGATGCCAAAAGCACAGAATACATGGCTCAAGTGCTAGAGCAAATGCCTAGCAAGTGCAAAGCTTTGAATTTAAAGATTAGTGTCACCATCACCACCACGACCACTGGGGGGCCAGGGGAGGGGACAGATACCAAAAGTAAAACCCATAAAAGGGAAAAGTTGAAATTAGACCTTACTGAAATTAGAATTCTTGCTCTGAGAAAAATCCTGTGAAGAAAACAAAAACAAGTTAGAATGGAAAAAAATGCATGTAGCTGACTCTTTACCCACAATATATAAAGAAAAACTAACATCAAAACTAAAAGATAGAGCCGGGCTCCAGTGGCTCACGCCTGTAATCCTAACTACTCAGGAGGCTGAGATCTGAGGATCATGGTTCAAAGCCAGCCCGAGCAGGAAAGTCTGTGAGACTCTTATCTCCAATACGAGCAGGAAAGTCTGTGAGACTCTTATCTCCAATAAACCACCAGAAGACCAGAAGTGGTGTTGTGGCTCAAGTGGTAGAGTGCTCACCTTGAGCTGAAGAGCTCAGGGACAGTGCCCAAGTCCAGAGTTCAAGCCCCACGACCAACAAAAAAACTAAAACAAAAGTAAAAGATAGGGCTTGCCTAGCATGCATGAAGCCCTGGGTTCGATTCCTCAGTACCACATAAACAGAAAAATCTGGAAGTGGTACTGTGGCTCAAGTGGTAGAGGACTAGCCTTGAGCAAAAGAAGCTCAGGAACAGTGCTCAGGCCCTGAGTTCAAACTCCATGACTGGCAAAAAAGAAAGAAAAACAAAAAGATATATGTGTATGTATGTAAGTGTATACTGTCCAATCAGAAAATGACAAAAACAAAACAAGTTCAACATCATCAGCCATTAGAGAAATCCACTACATACAAAATATCACTCCTTGCACACCTATCAGAATGTTGAAATTAAAATAGTTACATCACCAATGTTCAAAAGAAGCTGGGTCCACATCACTAGGAATGTAAAATTATACAGCCAATTTGAAAATGTTTGGCAGTTTCTTATAAAACTAACATATGCTTACCATATAATCCAGCAATTGTACTCTTAGGCATTTATCCCACAGAAATAAACCTTTCTGTGCACTCAAGCCTGCCAGAAAGTAACTCAGGCATCCCCCCTAGCACTCTGAGTCTAATATAACTCTCATTTCAATGAAAAAAAGGTATCTAATTTTAAAAAATAAAAATAAATGTTTATATAAAAGGCCAGATGCAATGGCTCACACCAGTAACCCTAGCTACTCAGAAGGCTGAGATCTGAGGATCATGGTTCAAAGTCAGCCCAGGCAATTAACCACTCAAAAACTGGAAGTGGTGCTGTGGCTCAAGTGGTAAAGTTAGTCTTGACACAAAGAAGCTCAAGGACAGTACCCAGGCCTTGAGTTTAAGCCCCCCCACAACCGACCAAAAAAAAAAAGGTGTTTGATAAATCTATGTAATGCCTATAAGATTAACACTATAAGTAGAGTAAGTTCTTTTTTTTGGGGGGGGGGGTCCGGTCGTGGGGCCTGAACTCGGCCTGGGCACTGTCCCTCAGCTCTTCAGCTCAAGGCTAACGCTCTACCACTTGAGCCACAGCACCACTTCCGGCTTTTTTCTTTTTTTTGCTTATGTGGTGCTGAGGAATTGAACCCAGGGCCTCAGGCATGCAAGGCAAGCGCTCTACCCCTGAGCCACCTTCCCAGCCCTAGAGTAAGTTCTTATTCCACTCTCCTACCCCATACTTGGAAGGTGAAGAAATATGATTGTTGTCTTCACTATAGAGGATCAGAGCTGATTGGTATAAAAGGGCTTTGAGGATGGGATGCACTTTTGGTCAGGAAAATACCCATGACCAAAGGATACAAGCAGGAAAATGTAGAAAATGTTGGAGAAACTGATTCAACAATCCTAATAAAGTCCTGTAAAACATCAGGATATAAGGCCAGTCGATTAATGACAAGTCTTCGATGTTTGTCTAAGAAGTTAAGAATTTAGGTAGGCACTGGTGGCTCATACCTAACTATTCAGGAGGCTGGGATCTAAGAATGGCAGTTCAGAGCCAACCTGGGCAGACATATCTTTAAGACTCTTTTCTCCAATTAACCAGCAAAATTCAGGATCTGAAGACAAAGTTCAAGTGCCAGCTTTGAGTGGAAAATCCTCCCAGAGTTTAAAACCCAGTTTAAAACGGACTAGGAAGGTGACTCTGGTAGAGTGCTTGCCTCACATGCATGAAGCACTGGGTTTGATTCCTCAGTACCACATAAGCAGAAAAAGCCGGAAGTGGTGCTGTGGCTCAAGTGGTAGAGTGCCAACCTTGAGCTGAAGAGCTGAGGCGCAGCACCCAGGCCCAGAGTTTAGGCCCCATGACCGGCAAAAAAAAAAAGAAAATAAAAATTTCTGATTTTAATTTACAGCTAAAGGGAAACAACTGAAATTTTTTTGGGGGGAGGGTCTGGTCATGGGGCCTGAACTCTGGACCTGGGCACTGTCCCTCAGCTCTTTAGCTCAAGGCTAGCGCTCTACCACTTGAGCCACAGTGCCACTTCCAGCTTTTTTCTTTTTTGCTTATGTGGTGCAGAGGAATTGAACCCAGGGCCTCAGGCATGCAAGGCAAACGCTCTACCACTGAGCCACCTTCCCAGCCCACAACTGAAATTTTTGAGGATAGGACAGTGACATCTTAAAATTTGAAAATTTGCCAGGCACTGGTAGCTCATGCCTGTAATCCTAGCTACTCAGGAGGCTGAGATCTGAGGATCACGGTTCAAAGCCAATCCAGCCAAGAAAGTCCATGAGACTCATCTCCAGTTAGCCACCAAATAGCAGGAAGTAGAAATGCGGCTCAAGTGGTAAAGCATTACCCTTGAGCAAAAAAAGCTCAAGGATAGTGCCTAGGCCTGGCCCTAAGTTCGAGCCCCAGGACTGGTGCATGCACACGTGCACAAACATACACACACACAAGTGAAAGCTCAAAAATTAAAAAGAATTTATTCTATTTTTTTAAACTCATGTTACAGATAAAATAATAAGACTGATGTATTCAAGAGTACACTGGTATATGGGAAAAGCTATCATTATAGACCTTCATAAATCTAGCTGCCATCTAGAGGGTAGGTTAGACAGGGAAAGGTCAAAAGCCAAAGGTCCAATAGGAGGCTACTGGCATCATCACCAATCAAAGCTAGAGATACCAACTCTTCTGGACTAAAGTGGTCAAAGGAGTATACTTATAAGAGACTTTCTGACAAGATTGGGAACTTGGATGTGAAGCAATGGTTAACTAGAGGCACTATAGTATAGTAATGAGAGGGCTTACGAATACGGGTATGTTTTCAAAACACATGGGTGTGACTGTTGGCTCAACCACTTTTTAGTTATGTGACCTTGGGCGAGTTACTCACCATCTCTATGTATCAATTTCTATAGCTGCTAACTGGGGCTAACAGCACCTACATCCTAAAATCACTGTGGGATTATATAAAGTAAGCCAATAAAAATCTAATAGTGAAAATATGCCTGGAACTCAAAGAATGAAATCCCCAACAACAAATCCTCAAAGAAACAGCTGCCCAATAAATAAGTGGGCTAAAGACTTAAAGAGAAACTTCTCTGAAGAGGAAAGAAGGATGGCCAATAGACACATGAAGAAATGCTCAACCTCCCTA